>NC_090021.1:216785662-217086198 GCF_037176765.1 Anolis sagrei | reverse complement strand
TTGTACGATATTTTTCTGAAAGGAGAAATAATAGTTGCAATATGTCAGACCTACTGTTCAGACTGGAATAAATTTGATTTAGCAAGGCTAAATAATTAAAAGACACTTCACATTGGTTTTATTTTTTAAAATATATTTCACAGCTTTTGGGGGGTATTAAAACTATTTCTAGTATTTGAATTGTTTTGATGTGTTTCAGCTTGGCTCTACTTATAGTAAGAAAATTGTTTTTTTAACATTTGAATTGTTTTGAAGTGTTGCAGCATTTAAATAACTTTTAAAGATATCACTGCACTCTTTTCAGGTTCGGCACAAACTACTTTTGTCTTTTGAAGTCAAAAAGCATTTAATAATGCTTTACAAAGTTTTAAAACGTTGATGTAGCTTGGGAACAGCCCACATATTTTGCTTCCTGATGAAGAATAGCAAACAACAAGCTCCATCCTTTTCACTCAAATTAAGAGACATAGAATTTTATCACACAAACCTTCTATTTCACTGCAGTGGATCCACACTCTTGTTGAGTCCCTTTGGTATTACACCTCTCCTCAATTGTACAGTTGCACCAAATTGAAAAACAAAAAGGCAAATACAACATGCAAAATAAACAGAAAATTGAATGCTTTAGAATAGTGGAGGAGGAGAATTCCATTCCTTAGTCACTTTACACTGTAAAAGCTTACAGACATGATGCCAAAACAGAAGCAAAATGGACCTCTCTCACCAAAGTAGGAAATAAGAGACATTGTGCAATTGGGAGCTATTTACGGGTTTTGCCCATCAATAGTGAGGAATAGGATAGTCACAGGGAGGAGACAGGTAGCAATAGGATGCACATGCCAGTTTGGTTGCCCCATGCAATAAAGCCCAAAATACCTATCAGTTATTTTACTTCATGAAAAGGCAGATCCCACAAGTTTCCCTTCATACATAAATAATAACATATAATAATACCTATTTATATACCGCTCTATCTCCCCTAGGGGACTCATACATGTATGTCTGATAGATGTGTGCGAAACACCAAAACTCTGTTTCATTTCGAATCTAAAATTTAAAAATTTCACTATTGATTCATTTTGTTGTTCTGCCCATTTGCATCAATGGAGAAATTTCTGGGGCTGTTTCTCCATCATTTTTAGGACTACCGGGATGAAAATTGCTACAATCATAGCACACTTTACCACCGTAAGCCCCCCAAGTTTCAGAATGTTTCACTCATCCACTGATTTTGGGGAAGTTTTTGAATTATTTTACAAATAAGAAGAGCTATCCCCTTGAATTTCTCTACAATGACACAATATAACAAATGTATCATTTCTCCAAGTTTCAGAAAGATTTGCACATCTACTGATTTGAAGGGAATTTTGAAATTTTCACACCATTATTTAAAAAATCTACAAGACTATTCCCTTGGCTTTCTCTACAATGACACAACATAACTGGGCCATCATTCCTGACCGATAGGGGCCAAGTTAATGCACTCAGACACCTAGTAGATTCTTTGCTGTGACCGACTGGTAGGGGCCCGAGTTAATGCACTCAGACACCAGTGAGTTCTTTGCCTACATGACAAGTTTTTTTTTAAACCAATGCTTCCACTGCAAATATTTCAGGGTCAAAGTAAATCAAATTAAGTTCAGGATGGCATCAGCCCAGTTTTCAGACATTTCTGAGTCATGATATTTTGTTGATTAATATAGCAGCAACCAATTATAATGATTATTGGCGATTCATAAGAGCTGATTTCTTGTAAAAAAAATCCATCTCTAATCCATCCTTAAAGAAAAACATATGGGATCACACCACCCTCATGGAAATCCAGCAAGGCCACCATACCATCTGGATTCATGCTATTGCCTATGAAAAACTGGTAATTATTGTAGTTTGCAAGGATATGTTTGACTTGTTCAGCTGCCCCTGTCATGAACAGCTTCACTCTTTCTGATTTTGTTTCCTCAAGTTTGGTTTTAATTGCTTTCTTGTAGTCCTTGATGAACTTCTTGTGAAACTCTTTTGTGAAAGTTGTCTCCTGAAGGTGGTGGTTCATTACAATGTTAATGCCAGTGACAACTGTGGCTTCTGCCTCTTCAGTTTCTAGACCGTCAACAGGCGTATTTCCATCATTGAAAGTATAATCTATTTCTTTTCTACTCACATCTTTCCCTCCACTTCCAGGTAGAGTCTTTTGGCCATTTCTTTAATCTTGTACATGTCTGAGAACACCTAATGATGCAGTCATAGTAGATAATCATGGCTTAAGTGTCAGGCAAAGATGGGCTGAAGTGGCAGAGGAGTGGCTCAGTAACAGTCCCCAGCAGGGACAAGGAGCGAGGTCGGGGGGCAAAGCCCCAAGGTACCAAGCACCTGACATGGGCCAGGTGCAATCCACTCTGGGGATAGAATCAGTTAGAGAGTTTGATTAGGGCAGTACACCTGTCAATCTGTCCTAAGGTGAAATAAGGAAGGACAGAAACCTCCCATGGAGCAGAAGGGCAAACGTTTGCTTATTCTTGATTTTCAGTATGAATACAGACCATTAAAGCAGAGCCTCATGCTCCTTCTGACTTTTTGGGTTCTAAGCAGGATGTGTCAGAAAAGTTACCACAGGGATAACTGGCTTGTGGCAGCAAAGTGTTCATAGCAACGTTGCATTTTGTTCCTTTGATGTCAGCTCTTCCTAACATAGTGAAGCAGAATTCGCTAGGTGATTGTTCACCCACTAATAGGGAACATGAACTGGGTTTAGACCGTCATGAGACAGGTTAGTTTTTTCCTACTGATGAGGCATTATAGCACTAGTAATCCTGCTCAGTACAAAAGGAACCACAGATTCAGACATTTGGTGTATGTACTTGACTGAGGAATCAATGGGATGAAGATACCATTTGTGGGATTATGGATGAATTTTCTAAATCAGAATCCCCCCCCCCCCCGCCAAAAGGGAATGGTACCACAACCTCTAATGTCTGACAATAAAATCATGTTTTCAATAATTGCCACATCACTGCTGTTCCATGGTACTTTGCTGCTTGATTATACATTGGTCCTGCTGTAGATATCCAGTAAAGTTTGCATTTTAAAATAAAATTATGATTTATTTGAAACATACTCTCTAACATTTCGCAGATGAAAACCAGGAAAGATGTGGCCAGAGAACATTGCAGTGTAGTCAAGTTATTAATGAGGAAGAACATGCAAGCAATGAGAAGTTGCATCTGTTTGCTTTTTTTCTGAGGCTACTGAGAAGATCAACATCCCAGCCCCTGAGCTAATCTACTGCAAACTACCAAGCATTTGAACTCAGTTTGCAACTACTTAAGTAGGCTGGGGACATAGAGAGAAAGTGGAATGAAGCAATGCAATCTAGGCTATTGTAGAAGCAGCTGAAAATATGGGTTAAAAGATTAATTACGACTGTTTTTGCCAATTGCGACAGTTGGAGGATACGATTTTAGCTCATGCGAGAATCTGCCTGATTCTTTGTAAGGCTAAAGTAGTGATGGAAGTGCAAGGGCACATGTAAGACTATCCCCCAAATGTTGCTATGCCCACAAGCAAATATTAATCAGAGCTGACCCCGCTCAGCTTTCAAGATCAGATGAGATCTTATTTGGGCATACCATACAGCAAATGTAGGTTTTGGGGTCATGGGATGTCTGTCAGGTAACTCTAATACCTTAGCAAAGTGCTGGAAAGTCTGTCGCCCTCAACAGCCTGAAAGACCATGAATTGGCCCTCAGCTTAAAAAGTTTGAAGCCTCCTCTATTGTAAAGGATGCAAGCTATTTTTTATATTGGTAACCTATCTGTGAATCATAATAGTTAAAACTGATGTCATTGCTTTAGCTTTGGATAATTGGGAATACACATAGAATCACTAAATCAGGTTGTATAACTGGGCTGCATCTGGTGCAAAGTGAATTGAAGGGTTGCATGGGTGCATGTATATGCATAAACACTACATCTGGAAAATGTTTCTTTTCTTTTTCTGGACCATAATTTCCAGAATCATCCCATTGTCTATGTACAGAAACTTACCTACATATGTATAGTCAGATGCTTCCCCAGTGCACTCACATCTGAGTACATTAAAATAGGGAGGTTAAACTCTCTCCCCCTTGCCTGCTATAATCGTGGGATCAATTATGGAAAATTGCCCCTATCTCCAGCTACTGGGAGCAAGACAACAATGATCCAGCTACCCAAGCTCACTACTATTCAAAATAGTGGCTGAAATTACAGTACTTGCTGAACTGCTATAAAATGACAATGTTGTGATCATTGAAAAGAATATAAATGCAAGAAATAAATGTTCAAAATTGTACAGCAAATATATGCTTTTATTTCTTGGAGGAAAATGACCAGAAGGAACATGAATGAATATCTAAAGCGTAGTTCTTGTGAAAGCATTATTTTGTAGCCTTGAAATTGACTGAAGGAGAAGCATTTTCTATGTAGCAGAAATAGTTTACTTTAAGGGTTGCCTGGGGACCCTAAACAGGCAAATCATTTTTTAAAAAAAAATAATGGGAAAATGTTTATGTTTTCCTTCCCTGGCCTTATCATTTTGAGCTTTCCGGAATTGTTTGTGCTTATTACTTCAGTAAATAGCCAAGCACGTCAAAATTTGCACAGTATCATCTTGAGGGATTTTTGTTTCCATTTCATGCATCATTTAAGCTCTGAAGATAGACACATACTTAACACAAGGTTAAGAAGTTTCCCCAGTGTTGTGTCTCCTTGAAGGTTTTCCCTACGAAAAAAGGAAACAGATCTCTGTTTTCATTCACTGTTTAAGTTTGTCATTCTTCCTACTCTGTATAAAAATAAGATAAAAAGTAAAGGTACAAAACAAGTACAACTTTTAACATCCTGGATCACACCTTCCCTCTTTGTGTTACACATCTTGGGGAGTCTCGCCTGTCAGTGTGCTTCAGTGCTCTGTTTCAGAAATGCCTGACATCCTAAGAAAGAAAACACCAGGATCTAGAATAATCAGAAATTCACGACAATCTCTCTGTTGTAAATCTACACTTCTCTTTCTGGCTGATTTATTAATTCTGATGGTTTGACCTCAACACTGCTACTCTATAAGGTCACAAAACACAAAAAAATGGTTCTGAAAAATTCAACACACTTCAGTGCTATTACTGGATATAATAAAGATGGTGTTAAAAACACAGGTTCCATCTACACTGTGATATAATGCAATTTTAAACTGCATTATAGGGTCGGCAGCTCAATGGACTTAAACAGTATGATATGAATATACACTGATCATATAATGCAGTTTCAGACTATATTATATAGCAGTGTAGGTGGGGGTCACAGAGCCATGAGTGTGGACATTCAGATCCAGAGTCAAATCCGACCCTCTGGGGGGATCCCTCTGACTTTCTCCAGATGTCCCATGACATCATCAGTCCATTATTTCCAAGCTCTTGTATAAGATTTCTTTCTAAAATATTGAAACGCCCTACCTGTTATATACTGGCTTTAAAACATTCATCTCGCACAATAATGCTGTGATTCCATTTTAACTTCCCTGGCTGCATCCTGTGCAATCCTTGGGTTTGTAGAAGAACTCTCTCTACTGAGAATTGTAAATGCCCATTGCTAACCTGCAAGTCATAGGATGCAATTGTAGCCATTAAAATGCAATCACAGTACTATAGTTGCATATTGAGAAAAGGTCATTCATATTTGACCCCTCATGAAAATCTAGAATGCCCCCCATCCCCATATGCTGTCAAAAACTGAAACCCCAAAGTAAAATACAACAAGCAAGTAATAATATCAAAATAAAATGCAAACAATAACAAGTATACAATAAACAAATGCAGCAAAAATGATAGAAGGATAAAAATAGAGTGGGCGGGCCAAATGCATGAAATAAAATGGTTAAAACCCTGGGTGAGAAAAGTAAATGGAGTAGTGTGCGTCTGAAGGGAAAACTCAGAAATGGCGAAGAGTGAGGTTAAAACTCTTAACACTCCGAGCACCCTTTTTTGTTTACCTGACTGGAATCCATTGAATGAACTAAAGCTGAGATATCAAAACTCATTTTAGTTAATTATCTCTTGCCCCATTGACACAAACATTCAAAATAACCCAATGTTCGTTTATTAATTTTCGTACCACAACTGGGACCAATCACCAATGACATTGGATGGAACCTCGTACCTGTCAGGAAGTGAATCCCAGCCAGCACCATTTCAGACCAATCAGAAGCCAGCACAGTAGTCTTGAATAGCTGTCAAGGTGCTATAAATAAACCTGTATGTTCGCAATTGTGAGATGTTAGAACTTGGAGTACAGACCCCCTTGACAACTTCTTTTAAAAGAAGAAAATGCATCTGATTTTGCCTTCTACTCATCTGTATCTCATTAGATCCTTTGGGATCTAGACATTCTGGGCACTGAACCTATGATTTTAGTGGAGCTGAAATAAGATAACACGTATATAAAGAAATTTGACTATAAAGAAATATAAAGAAAAATGGAATTTAGCCCTTAGTTTGCAATATGTTCTCCACCCTTCCTTAGCAGTATAGCTTGGAATTGTGTATCAGAGTCCCCAAATATGAATTCTACATCTACAAATACAAATTTCACAAATTTGGTTGAAACAGTGACTGACTTCTACTAATACACCATAACCTAAGCAAAGAATGTGGAAGAGCAGAAGGAAAGTGAAAATCAGACTGTTCCTTTCTGTTATAATGTGTTTAGAAATTTCTTGTGAAATTGTCCTCCCATCTGAATGACAATCTAAATGACAACTGCAGACACAAGAGTTGAGAATATAATGCCACAATCTTATTAATTTCAGGAATCTGACATACTAAGAAAGAATATAATTGGCTTAAATATAGCTTATCACCACCACAGTTTTGGCATATTCATCAAGATCATTTGGCAATTTATCTTTAAAAAAATCAGAGTATAGTTTTTCACACTAAAACCCTACTGACCCCTCATTTACTTACATCTAGAAGATTGACTTCTTATGATTCCCAGTATTTATTTTGATGTCAGGGGCAAGAAAACGGCCAAAACCTTCAAATCTGTTTTAAATTATATAAGTGCTGAAACATCAAACAAAATGAAATGCATCACCAGAGCAATGCTGCTGGTTATATACTGACAATCCAGGAAATCAATAATTCAGTAAATCATATCCTGATAATGTTTTGCTGGTGCAGGTCTCAGTAAAGTGAACTCAGCTTGCAAGATTGCCTTTTTTACAAAAGAATGAAAAAAAAAAACCTTTCTACAGACATTTATTTTCTACTCATACACATTTATTAAAATCGCCTGAAACATAAAGTTATGTCTGATTTACAAAATATAACAGACAAACCGAAATAGGAAAACACTGAATTTTCTAAATGCCCGGCCTGACATGACTATAGTCAATTTTGGCTAGATGGATCAACAAACATGCCCATCTTTGCCTCATAATTGTTCTGGCTTCTAAGAAGGCTATCACACAAAGACTCCTAAAATGAGTTGTGCCATTGGAAATTCATCTTGCTCAGGACTAGAGTATGTGTGCCCAGCCCTTCTTCTTATCACACCAAACGTTACTGAAAGTACTTTGAGAAAGCTCAAAGCACATTGAGCTACCCACTCCCATAACTGTCCCCAATCCATGCATTCCCCTTCTTCATACATCTCCCCATTCTGTGAGAATTGCAGAATTCTGAGAGACTGGAGGTTCAGAGCTGCACACCTCATTACTTCCAGTTTTTTAAAAGTACTAAAAGACAATTCATACAGATGCTTAAAATATTAAAATATAAATAAGCATTTTGCAATTAAAGAACTTTTCCCATTATGTTTATTCTGCAAGAGAGAGGTATAGTTTTGACTTTCAAACTTTTTTTAGAGATGCATAATCATGCATGAGCAGGAAATTTTGCAAAACAGTCTCATCTTGCAAGAAGATTTATATTAGCAGTTGGTTGCAGAAATAGAGCTGCGCAGTTCCTTGGTATTTTTTTAAAGAATGCAATCGAGGAGAAAATGATAACTTTTGGCTTTGGAGTCAGACCTCTTCTCTGTTGCCTACTGGAATGGGCAATGGCAGTAGATTGGGAGCAAGAAACAGCTGTGGAGAGAAGTAATATCCATAACATGCCCACAATATGCATCAATAGCCACAAAGTCACTGCAGAATTGTGGGAATGTTGTTTATGAAAATGAAATGTTTGAGGGCCAGTGATGTGTATTGTGAGCATGTTGTTTTGAAAATGGTCACATCCTAAAACAGAATGTGACCATTTTCATAAACTACTGCTCCAATACAACTGGAATATTTGTTGGCAGTGAGTTTATGATGACATAATGTGATGGTTATGTTTTTCATTTGTGGCTAGTACGCATCCAACACTGATTACAAGCCTCATGTGATAATGTCCTAAGAGTATAATGCGAGCTCAACTGCTGTTGTTAATTTTTGCTCTAAATGGAAAACTAAATTGAAACTTTCTGAGGTTACCTCTTAAAGGAACAATTGCTTATCTTCAAGTCATTTCTAAGTTGTGCAAACATTAAGGCAAACCAATCAAAAGGCTGTTTTGGAAAGATTTACTAGAGAGAGATTGCCTTTGTCTTCCTCTGAGGCTGAAAGATTGTGACTTTCCCAAAGTCAGCCATGGCTGAACAAGGTTTTGAATTCTCATAATGGAAGATATCATTACCAGGACCATTTGTAAAATGCAGTGGCCAAGGCCAGGCAATTGCATAGCAAAATAATTGTTTGGAAACTGTCTCATTCTCAAAGAAGTGTGCATGAAGTCTAAATTGAAATATACTATTGCTACACAAAATAACTTGGAAGAACACCCACTGAATTCAATGTAGCATGTTTCCAAATAAATGAGAAGCAGGCCCCTTCTACACTGCCATATAAAATCCAGATTATCTGATTTGAACTGGATTATATGGCAGTGTAAACTCATATAATTCAGTTCAAAGCAGATAATGTTGATTATCCACTTTGATAATCTGGATTATATGGCAGTGTAGAAGAGGGCTCAGCTCAAAAAGGTAGTAATGTAAAGGTTTTCCCCTGACATTAAGTCCAGTCATGCTCGACTATGGGGGTTGGTGCTCATCTCCATTTCTAAACCAAAGAACTGGCGTTTTCTGCAGACATCTCCATAGTCATGTGGTTGGCATGATTGCATGGAGCACTGTTACCTTCCTGACGGTTGGTGCCTATTGATCTACACACATGTGCATGTTTTCAAACTGCTAGGTTGGCAGAAGCTGGGGCTAACAGCGGAAGCTCATGCCACTTCCTGGATTCAAACCTGCGGCCTTTCAGTAAACAAGTTCAGCAGCTCAGCAGTTTAACCCACTGTGCCACCAGGGGCTCCTTCAAAAAGGTACCAAATCTCAAAAAATTGAAAAATGAATTATAGGTGGCAGCACATTGTATTAGCATGCAATGGTAGTTATTGAATCCCAAGTCAATTAATGTGCTCTGGGCTAAAACCTCAATGTTATAATCAAAAGTGCTGAGCCTATTTAGAAACTGCCTAGTTATGAGAGCCACCATAACTTATGGATGCATCCCAGCAACCTAAGTGTTGGTTAGAATTTAATTGAGACTTATGTCTTCAAAGTATTGAGAAGTTCAGCAACTTCTCTAGCAAGGGACAATGTTACATTATTACACAGGAAACCCAGTAAAATAGTAATTTTATATTGGAATCAGTGGGTATCCAATCCAATGGTTATCAAACCCATTAAGACATTCTGTTACGAATCCCTACTATATTTTGTAGGAGAGGATGAAGAGTTTGGAGAAGAGTGGCTAAACTTTCCATATTTTCCCAGTTTGCATAGCCAGCAGCCTTATTGGCTTCTGGGACTGCTAACAGGTCTTGTTCAAACTAGTACATTTTCCAAGCTGTATTACTATTTAGGGAGTTTGTTTCCAAAAGGTACCAAATCCCCCCCAAAATGAGAAATTAGTTATAGGTGGCAGTACACTGTTGGCTATGAGTAGAACATTATGTACAGAACAAAACTATAAAATGTATCAAATCATTTTGGCACAATCTTTCATAGGAAAAGAATGCAAGTTTTTTTCTGTTTCCTGAAAAAATTGTTCAGATGGATTGGGTACCTTTTGGAAACAAGCTCACATTTAGGCAACTGGGTATCATGGCTATGAGAAGCTTTGGTCTTCAGCTGAGAAATTAATGACAAATACAAAATGGTAAGAACACTCAAGACTTTACAGTTAAGAAATAAAGGTTAAAACTAGATGCAACAAAGGAACCAGTAAAAACAGTAAACAAAGATGGATTCTATGATCAAAACTGTATGCTGAAGTGGTGTGTATCGCAGAATTTGAAGTGAAACTGGGGTTTAAGGTGGGAGAAAAGGAAGACCTGAACAGCCAAATATTGCACTAACTGAAATGAGAAATAATCAAAGCTAGAATCAGAATGCTAGAGCTGAATCAAAGAAAGGAAACAGGAGACACAACTGCCAATCTCTTAAGAAAAATTAAAAATAATGACAGTGCTGCAATAGTTAACAAGGTTACTAGGAACTGCATTTACAAAATCATTTGTTCAGATTTGTTCAGATTCTACCCTGACTTTCTTCCCTGAATTGTATTTGAGATCCCTTAGAGTAGGATAATTAACACATAAAATGAACAGAATCATTAAAATGAACAGAATCATTAAAACAACTTTAAAAGCATGTTGATGATAACAATAATAATACAAAATGCAGCAGCCACCCATTTCAAAAGCCCTTTTGTACTATGCAAGGTCAGTTGTCATAGAGACTGCCTTGAATAAATTTTGTTTGCCTGCAGGACAAAAGGCACCAGGGAAGGAATCTTTTGGCAGGAAATTCTAGGGCTTGGGGTCTTGGCGTACCCACTGAGATGGTCTATCTACAAGAGACATTAGAATTATAACTAGAAAAAGGGAGTGGTGGTAATAGCAAGAATCCTAGGAAAAGAAACTTTTCCTGGTAAGATTTGTTCAGAGAGGGTTTGCTATTGCCTTCTTCCCAGGCTGACATTGACTTTTCAAGTGTCACCTACGGAATTTCTATTGCTAAGAGGGTATTCGAACCCTGGTGCTATAGGCCAAAATGAATACCAGTAGAACAAGCTAACTTTTGTAATAGCACCTTAAAAGGATATAATATATGTCCCATTATAAAATATATTTATTCTTAGTCTCTGTACAAGAATGAACAGCCACAAGGCATGTAAAGCTGTTCCTGTCTGCAGCTTGTTGGCACCACCTTTCTTAACAGACTTTCTCCCCAAAGGCATTTCAAGTAATGCCAGTTCTGCTGGAAGTAAAGAAGAAACTTCAGCCAAGAAATAATCAGGAACACCTGGTCACCTCTCAACAACGAAATTTCCCACAAGCCACGCCTAAAAACTGTCAGGCCAGCAAATGCTAATCAAGATGACCAATCAAAACATTCACACCTAGCTCCAACAGACAAGAGTTCTTTCTCCCACCCTGGACCTTCTACAGATATATACTGTAAACCCAATTTTCCAGTTTCCAACAAACTCACAACCTCTGAGGATGCTTGCCACAGATGCAGGCTAAACGTCAGGAGATAATGCTTCTAGAACATGGTCATACAACCCGAAAAACCTACAACAATCCAGTAAAGAAGATTATCGGTGGAGTTATGTTGAAGGTTATTTGGAAGTTATTTGGTGTGGAATGATGGGAAGAAAAAGTGTTAGGCATTTTTTCCCAATGCTTTAGCCTTTTCTTTTCTCAATTTAATATCTTGTAAAAGTTCAAATAGTGTTGGATTCCAAATTCATATCTCCATATCACATCTGACTTAGTCTAAAAAGAACATAGTCTCTGTCAATGCACTTTACTTAAAATCAAGTTTTCTTTTCTGTTGCTATTTTGTGATTAGCCAAGATCTGGGAAGTAGAAAGCAAATAATGGCCAGAAGCCACAACTTTCTGCCAGAAGCCTAGGAGTCCATTCTGGAACCTGAAGTATACATTATACAGCACATTCAGTACTAAAACTAAGAAATACATTTGGTGTTTCCACCCACAATGTGATTCAAAATGAGTGATGTGATACCAGTTC
Source organism: Anolis sagrei (assembly GCF_037176765.1). Classification (NCBI taxonomy): domain Eukaryota; kingdom Metazoa; phylum Chordata; class Lepidosauria; order Squamata; family Anolidae; genus Anolis; species Anolis sagrei. Next base: position 217,074,080 of record NC_090021.1, on the reverse strand, counting down.
ACTGCCTACGCTATACCATATTGATTTGCATTTGCATTTCAGTCACCCTAATGAAATAACAGCATACATATTTGTCTCACTAGACGTGGCTTAGCAAGAAATGGAGGACTTTTAGAACTACTCCTCTCCTGGTTGTAATGTGGTTTTATGTGTCACAATGTTGTTATCCTTTATTCATTGGTTATGGCTTTCCTCCACAAAGCACTGTACAGAGAACTCTTGACTGTTGGTCAGTCTGAAGCACAAAGAACAACAAAAAAGGAATAAATAATAAAAGGACCTTTTCTAATCCGAATCTAATTAATATGCCATGCAAGTTAATTTATTTGGTGACTCTAGTTACTGATGAGGAAGATGAATTATAATAGTCTACTCTTGCTATTTATAATCATTTTCCCTTTTCTAAGTTAAAAAGCCACAAATATTTGAAGGGTTTTATTGCAGAGACTGACCAGGAGGAATTTGTTTATATCACTCGCTAACCAAAAAGGAGATGACCTCAGGGTACTCATTCACTTCTTAAGCATAAATATTAACACTGTTTCCCCACAGATACATGGGTATATGTATGCTGATACATTAGCCATTAATGCTTAGCTTTGGTGTATGTTATGTTTCCACTATAGCTCATCTCTGTCCACATTTAAAATATAAATGGAAAGTTTTCTGTAGCAATATCATATCCTCTTAAAGTGATTTACAGCATCTAGTCAAAGAGAGTTGGGAGCAAGAATATTTCAAAGTAATTCAACCTGCATATTTTATAGCTTCAGGCCTTGGCATCTGCAAACAGCCAAATGCCTCCAGTTTATTAATGACAAAAATGTGTAAATTAGCTCTGCAAACTTTGATGTTTTATGTTTTCCTGATAACCCCCAAATATTTTGCAAGATGAAAATTGCAAAGCAAATACAATATCTTATGTGGCCTGATTTAAATTCCTAAGCAGTCTGGCCAAATTGATATGGTTTTATTTTGTTCAATGCATAATTCCCAGAAAAAAGACTATCTTACAGTTGTTCCCTGCCTCTCCCATAGGTCTATTTGGACCAACAAACACACACACATACACACACACCTACTCAGTCTGCTACTTTAATACCTTTGTCACTACTTGTAATTATTCATTCTTGAACTTAGAATGCTTTCTTATTATCAAGTCCCAAACATACAGAACATTGGTTTCAGGGGAATTATTTCCAAACAAAGCATACAGATACAGGAAGGAAATGATACACGATTAAATGTAACTGCCTCCTTTCCCCCTGTCAAGAAGAGGAAGCTACCTGCATCACCAGAAGAGATTGAGCTCCACCGATTCATTACCCTCAACTGGCTCCTCAGGTCTCCTGAAGATAAAACAGAATTTTCTGTGCCTAAAATTCTATTTTATGTGAAGGAAATTTATTTTCTCTGTAGAAAATTCTGTGTGCAAGTCTAGAACTAGAACTATTCTTGCTTAACTAGGATTCTCCTATTAAAGTTTCCTTCAGAAATCTAGTCTTCAATCATTTTTCAAATAATTTTGAACACCCTTTAGTTAGTCTTCTTAGGGTGCTTCCAGACAATATCAAAATTTGGGACAAATAAGTGGGGCAAAAATTGTGGGACCTGACAGCAAGTCCAAACACATACCTGTCAGTCCTGGTAGATGGTCCCCTACTATCCTATTACCTTCATTTGTAGAGAATTTTAGAAATCCACAAGATGGATGGGGAACATCTGATGGAAGTGTCAAGACCTTGCGTCTAACAGCAACCAGACGTAGAGCCTTCACAGCAGTGGCACCATCACTCTGGAATACTCTGCCACCTGAAGTCCATGCCTTGCGGGACTTACCAGCTTTCCGCAGAGCATGTAAAACATACTGCTGTTTTTAAATTGTTTTAAATTGCTTTTAAATTTTGTTAGATTTTAGCCATTCTTGTAAGCCGCTCCGAGCCCCAGGGGAGTGGCGGCATATAAGTTCAAATAATAAATAAATACATAAATAAATAAATAAAATAAGTTTACTTTTTAAAAAATTTGAGGATATCTAAATGTGCACACAGGCAAATTACTTATTGTCTCTTCTCATTCTACTATAAATTAAAGCTCTGTTTAATTTCATAAAGATCAGGAATGGTTGCAGAAAGTTCTCATTTTATTTGCTTTTCATTTGTGCATCCATATAACCCCTGTGTGTCAGTGGTTCCCTTTGTTTTCAACCCAGCCCAGATCAAGTTTTTGGGATTTTAAAATGCGCACATAAGCTGGAGCAGTCCCCATCAGGGTATACCAATGAAATCACATGGTTTCCTTGACTGGAGATATATACAGTCATTCAAATATGAGCATTTTTGGCTGAAATCGGGTTTTAAGCTCACCTTTTAAACACGTTTTTCAGCTGTTAATACAAATCAGCATGCATTTTCATGAAATTAATTTAGCCACCTCCCCCTTTTATCCTGGTTTCTTCCACATTTTAGGGCATGTGTAGAATGGCTCTTAGGCAGCCTACTGCTTTAGCCACATTTAGGATAACAACCTTAGACCAGTTCTTTAGAATACTGTGCTTGAATACTCTTGAACTAGAAAGAATAAATATTTAGATATGCAGTTGAACATGTGAGTTGGGATTGTCATATATCAACATGTCCAACTGAGAAGCATTAATATGGTATTGTGTTTGTCTACATAACACTGCAGTGATATTGTGGTCTGAAATAGGAATATTCAGGAGTGATATTTTGAAATAAAACCAAACAATATAAAAATGAGGCATATCTGAGAAACAAAATGAGACAAGCACTATAGGAAAAGAAAATATCATTTTGAGATTTCACCCCCTCTATTTTAGAAAAAAACAAGTTGAATGGTTTAATTTTCTGAGTAACTGTTTCCTGCAGGATAGGAGGAAAGTGGCACCAATTTGACAGTGTCGGGAAGCTTCACAATCATTTTGGCTGTTCACTTCTGTGAAAATAGTCCTGTTCTGTAAGTAATGTATAGTCTCCCAGGCAAATGCTTTGCCTGCCTGAGCTGACATTTGGCTCAAAACAGACCCTTAATGATAACAATGAATGAATGCTCTGAAGTGTTCAGGCTGACAAACTAAGCCAGGAGTTATTTCATCCTGATTATTCTTACCCCATTTCTTTCAAGAGAGTGTTCTGCACAAAAAAGTGTCTAGTTACAGTGCACGGCTTGTTCTTTCCAAATCAGGCCAGGGAAATGTCAAAGGTACAGAGACTCAGGTCTTCCCTTTTGTATTCCAATAGTGCATTTTGAACAGAAGAAGGCGCTTGAATCAGTAAGAAAACCTTTGGCTGGAAAAGATAACAGATGCAATCAAAATGGAGGTCAGGCAGAGAAAAACTTTCAACAAGAAAGAAGACCTGGAACTCTTCCATGAGGCATTTTCCATTCACCTCTATTTGGCTGAATCCTCATATTTTGATTGCTGGGAGCCATGTCCATGGAGTAGAAATCAATATTAAGGTAGGGTAAGCAGTCTTATCTTTTTTTGCGAATAAAGGTGTAGAGCATTTTCATAACCTTTTCCTTCGGCTATGTCCTAAGGAATCATTACCAAGGACTTCTGTTGCTGCTATTTTTGAGGTATGCCTCACACAACCTTTTCTGTAAAATGTTAATGTTGCCTGAAGGCTGGCTAAACAAGAACACAAGAACTGCTCTGACTTCTGCTCACATTAGGTAATTTGCTTTCATTGATTTCCAACTGAATCTAATCCTTGTGAGCAACCCCCTAATAAGCAAAGAATGGTTGATATACAACAGTATTGCAGTGCTATGGTGACTGATGGTTATGCAATTAATTTTGCAAGGGCAGCTAATGATATTTCATGTCTGGTTTTTGTTTTAGCCTTCACAAGACATTCTCAAGTCTAACATATATGCATTATAAATACTGAGGTAAAATTTCAAAAGGCAAACTTAAATTTGATATTTTATATTCGAAGTATAAATATATCAAAAGTTGATTTTTAAAAATCAAATATCAAATGTTGTAGAACACTGAATATATAACTGATTTGGAGACTCACCAAGAGAGGTAGAAAATAATGCAATTATATAGGAAAATAAGGACATTAGGCTGATTAAACCTCAGACCTAAATAATCCAGGATTATGTTTACACTTGACTACTGGTTGATCAACCCAACAATGAGAAGAAATTCTTGGTGTCTCAATTTTGAAGTCTGTTCCTGGGGTATTTGGGGCACTGATGCACAAAAATGCCTTAGATAGACCACATCCACCCTAGTTTCTTAATTATGTTTATCAGGATACTTTATGGGTGAGCAGATGGCAACTGGTATATGGCATATGTTCTGTATCTCAGAAACTAGAGCTGATATGGGAAAACCCATGCCATTTTTAGAGTGAGAGAGTCAAGTGTACCTAGAAACAGGTCTAACACTTGTGTGTTTCTTAGATGTGTGAAGCCAACATTCAGAAATGTGAGTAAAATAGCACTTGTGCTCACCAGCAACAGATATACTGCCTCTGGTTCTAGAGGAAAAATACAGTTTAACTATGTGTTCCATAAAGGCATACTTCCTTCTGCTTGTCCTGAATCTCCCACCACTGAGCTTCAGTGGAAAAAGCTGGGTTCTAGAAAATGGAACAAGTTTCTATCCATACTTTCCAGAAAAGGTGTTATTCAATATTCTAACTGTGTTGCACCAGAACTTATCTTGGCACCACATTCAAATGAAGATTGAACAATTTTGGCACTTTTATTTTCAATTCTTTTTCTGAATATCAGTTATTCTATTTCAGACCTGATATTTTATGCCAGTAATATGCATACATTTTTAAGTAAAGATGTTATATCTACCTTGCCATGCACAGCAAGAATGGAGATTGTCAGTTCACAGAAGAATTTACCAATCTCACCCCTTCACTTTTAAACTACCCCTTGGGTTTAATATGTAGAGACCCACCGTACTATCTTTCCATCACCAGGTAAATTCCTTTTGATTACAGCAGGCATATAAAACAGATTTATTTATTTTTTTAAAAGAATGAGCTGGGGCAAGGAGTGGGGAGTATTAATTTAATAGGATCTTTTAAAAGCTTTTACTTTTTTTAACTTCAAGTATCAATTGTTTCAATAATGTAAATATTTAGTTCTATTTTAATGGCCATTTTGTATGTAATTGTATTGTTTTAAATTGTGAACTGCTTTATGTCTCAGTTTTGGAGGAAAGTTGGAATAGAAGAAGAGGAAAAGGAAGAAGAAAAAGAAGAAAAACTGGAGGAATAGGAGGTGGAAAGAGAGGAATTCACAAGGGAATGTGTTCTTTTGCAAGTTAGGGTTCTTTTTAATATGCATAACTGATTTGCTTGATCTGTCTGCTCCAAATGAATTCTATTTATCTACTGGTTTAAATGAAGAACAGATTTAATTAGGCACATGAAGCATTCATTCTGTCATAACACTTATTCCAGTGTTAACAACTTATAACAACTTATATCGATGTTAAACTTGCACTTCATACTCTTCACTACTCACTGTTCTCCCAAGACATTTCATTCCCAACAATTGCATTAATCTGATAAGACCAACCCGGCACCGGGATTGTGGCGCAGCTGGCTGAGTGTCAGCTGCATTAAGATCACTCTGACCAAAAGGTCGTGAGTTCGAAGCCAGCCCGGGCTGGAGTGGGTGTCCAGCCATTGTGTAGCCTGTTGTCGACCTTTGCAACCCGAAAGACAGTTGCATCTGTCAAGTAGGAAAATAAGGCACCACCTTGTGTGGGAGGCTAAATTTAACTAATTTATGAGGCCATAAAGAAAAAAGACTCCGGGGAATGTGGAATGTGGAAGAACTTCATTGGTGTCGCTGGTGGACGATGAAAAGCAGCAGCTCCCCTGGCGGCCAGAAAAAAGTTAAATAGCCTTGGTGTATTTGTGTGTTAAATGTTGTTTGTCAAAACTGGCATTGAATGTTTGCCATATATGTGTTGACTGTAATCCGCCCTGAGTCCCCTGCGGGGTGAGAAGGGCGGAATATAAGAACTGTAAATAAATAAATAATAAATAAACCCTTTTCTCCCCTTCTGCCTCCAAAAGATTGAATGCCCAGGAGTCCAAAGGCTTTCTGCCCTGCATCTGCCACACAAATATCAAGAAAGATACTGACATGGCTCTGCAAGAATTTATTAAGAAAAGACCTAGATGGATGTATGATAGTTTTTCCCACCATGGCTAGTACTTCAGACATTCAAACAAAGAGCTACAGAAGAAACTCAAACCCAAGCCTACAATTTCTTCACAGGATCATTCCAGTGCCCCGTTTATATTTGGAGCTTGTAGATTTTTTGTGAATCCTTCTATATTTAACAATTTTGGAAATCTCACTGAGTCTCTCAAGCTCTTCTTGCCACTTTGTGAAACTTACATTGATTTTCTTAAAGCGCAGAAAAGAGGTCCATGTCTGAAATTCATGTTCCTGCAAGGCATAGTTCTTATGAGATATTGCAACAATACATCAGAAAAACAGCCCTGTTGATCTATTGCAGGCATACTGTACACCCTTAGAGAAGAAGGTACAAACAGGAGCTCCAGTTTTGAAAAATTGACCCTGCTTTTCAAGTCTTGGCTGCTGCTGGCTAAGGGGTTTTACTATTCTTTTCTTCCAGCCTTCTAATTTAAACTATATCACACACAGCAAGCTGGACACCTCAAAATATGGCTTCTGCAGGTACACACTTTAGTGAAGTTTTTGTTACTTGGAGGATGTCCAGATATTCTTCATAAACGCTACAAAGCCAATCCCTCAGCCACCCAGTGTTTGAGGCAAGTATAAATCAATTTTATTGGGTACACTCTTAATTTGGACATAGGGCAAATCTAGTGTGCACTCCTTAGGAGATGGTGAAGAGTAAGAAAATATGGATAAGAAGAAGCCACCATAAAAGAAGATGAACAAGGAGAAAATGTGCATGATTTGATGAATATTTTACTTGAAATAAAACGAACAACGTTTCATGATCCCATTTTTCTTCAGAACCGATCGTGTTTTAAAATAGTGTTGTGGAGGAAGGTCAGCTGCTCCAATTTTATTTTAATTCAGCATGGATTGATCGCCAGCTATCAAAGTCATCTGTTCACAAAGTAACTGTTGAAAATAAAATGGGCAAAACTCCCATATACTTTGCCTTGTCTCCTTAAATAAAAGGTAGCATATAAATGCAATAAAAACTTAAGATTTGTTGTGAAGATGGACACTCTTTTACAGTATAACATATAACATAATATAAGACTCATGGACTTATAAATGTAATTTTGTTATTATTTTCATTTATCATCTCATTTTTCCTATTTCTGAACAAGTTGTTTGATTTAAAGCACTCAGTGAATGGGCTCATTTAGTACATCAGCCTTTGCTTTTAGTAAATCTGTCAAAAGCAACCCATTTTGTATCTTTCAGAATCTCCTGCTGCTGATAAAGCACATCTCTCCTCTTCTCTTCAGCTACATTTTAAAAGGTAGCGAGAAAGACCTTAATAATCCCCTTAAAATATCAACTTAAACAAATAGATAGCAGCCTGGAATAAATGTTGTGACTTATCTTCAATGGACTCTTCTCGTTTCCCTTTTGAAGTTCCTCCTATATAGCATCTCTACCATGGCTTCCCTGCTGCGACAATATGAAATGCTGAACATTCTGATAAGATCAAAAGGAGGAACTTGAACAGGTTGACTTCACTTACTTCAGAGCACAGTTTCAGTTTATCAGAGGAGGGGGAAGAGCACCGCTCAAATATACTGAAATAGGACAATTATTTTTAACATCCAGGTATGAAGGAAGCACAAAGTTTCAGAATCACCAGGGGTTTTATCTCATTTCCTTTAAATGACTGTAGCTGTGTATGTGCAGAAATAGAAATGCTGTGCTTAAATATGTTCAGCAATCATGTATGCTAATAGTGGGCATGGATCCTCATTTGAGACTATTTGGTTTATTCAGGCTACCTGAAAGATCGTATTTCACCTTAACTCCTGACTGGCTTCTGTTATCAGCAAGAAAAGTCTGTCTTTCCCAAAGACATTTTTGGTGCAGAAATGAGAGGATCTGAGTGACAGAATAGTTGTTCCAGGGAGGAACGGACAGACCCTTCTTACTGTCCTTCTGCCAGTGATTTTTGTTTTGTTGTTTATTCTAGCAGGCTTTTGTCAATTTCTGCGCAAAGCTTCTTCTCTCCCTCATTTATTTGATCCACAGTTAAACTCATAGAACACCTCCTCCACCCCCACCAGAAAAGCCCCAGAAAGCATCAGCAGTAGCTGTTTTACTTGGCCACAATGCTGATAATAAACTTATCTTAGCCAATTATTGAAACTGTGCTGGGCTTTAGCATAGCTGGTTAATCACCAGCAACAATAGATCATGTTAGGGCATGTAAAAAAAACAGTTGGTGAGTGTGTTAACTGAAAATACAAAACATTTAGCTGATTGGTTGGGTCATGCCCAAGAAACTAGCTGAGCCTGGGAATTTTGGTAAAAGTTACATATTTAGGCTGCGGCTGTGCAGGAGCTAACTGACAGAGAGAGACAGTTCTTGTTTCATGAATTGCTAGAAGGGGATCTTCCACATGGACACCTAAATATCATTTGAATCTCTTTCAAAGGACATTGTGTGGGTCAATGCAAATGTTCTCACGATTGTATATATGTTGCTCTGCATTACAAAGAGTAAACTTCATGTTCTTTATTGACTATCTGCATGACATATTTTCTTTCTCTGGCAATACAGTGTGTGGACTGGTAAAACATGAACTATGTGTGGTTTTATCATTCCGCCACAGATCACACTAATCAAAAGGTTGGCAGTTAGAAGCCAGGGTCAAGATGAGCATCCGACCTTCAGCCCAGCTCACTAAGCAGTTCAAAAACAGCTGTGTCTGTGAGTAGAGAAATTAGGCACTGCTTAAGTGGGAAAGTATTTTATGGCACCATAAAAAGGAAATACCAGAAAATGCTGGTGATCAAAGGAAGGAGGAAGTTGGAATCAAGGGCTCTTTGCCATAGAGGATGGAGCAACAGCACTCTCCTGTGGCCAGAATCAAGCACAACCTCCAGGATGCCAAAATTGGGGAAAATGCAAGCATATACCTCTATCTGTTGTCTGTCTTGTCTGTTTAATGGCATTGAATGTTTGCTGTGTATGTGTTCTGTGATCTGCCCTGAATCCCCTTCTGGCTAAGAAGGGCAGAATATAAATGCTGTAAGTAAATAAATAAATGAATTTTTTCATCTATGCTACTGTCTTTATTGACTGGAAGAAGCTGAGGATATCCCTCAGTATTTGTTTAGTTGTCTTTTATCACAGAGAATCAGAGGGGTTGCTGTCTATTAAAATAATTGATCCATTTTACTTTTTAATGAAGACTCTAATATCACTACAGGAATTTTCAATCCTTAATAGCATTAGTGAAGCCTATCTAAGTTATAAAGCACTCCTAAAAGCCTGAAGTCTTACTTCTCAGATGATTTTATTTTGTATAAGATAATGCTTACTGGTGAGTTTGCTAGTATTAGAAATGAATTTAGAAATCCTATGTTAAATTTTAACTGTGTTCTCTGTATAACTTTTCTGATCTTACCTTGGGATGACTTGTGGTTATAAGCAATTAAGCTTGAGCTTGAATGTACAGGTGTTTTACTAAAAGCTGACATGCCATCTAAAATATAAAATCCAGTCCTCTCAGTAAAAAGCATGACACAAGAAAATATATTCAGAGGCATAGCACTCTGGAAGCTTTTGTGCTGAGTTCATGGTGACATGTGGATGTGTTTTGGGGCATGTCCTTGTCATTGTGAATTCACTGGCTTCTGGATGCTACTTCACACAGTCCTTGATTACATTTCTTAAACTGTCAAGCTCAGATTTGTCTTCCTCTCTGCTGTTACAGAAGAAGTGGTAAAATAGAGCACTATGTATGCTTTGCCTGACTCTTTATCCTTGTTCAGTCATTTGTGAAGTCTATTGACTCCACATGTGAAGTGGGAAAGGCAATAGCAACATCTTTTTTATCACCAGTTCCACTGCCCTCCTTGTGTAGAGAGCAATGACTCAGTAGCAGAGTCTCCAGTATAAACCTCTAAAATCCAGGATTGTCTACTGCTGGAGAGCTTCCACACCTAGCACGTTCCCCTCTTGATATGACAAGTGCATGTTTTAAATAATGCCTGAGTAGGGTTATGTCATTCCCAAAACTGCCTTGTATTCATTATACACTTTGCACCACAGCAATGGTAATTGATTTACATATTTGTGGTTTTCCTATAAATAGAATATTTTTCAAAGATCTAAAAAGATTCTTTTTTTCCTATGAGCCTGAACAGGCTGCATTTGTACAGATTCCAAGGTGAAAATCTCTATAGCATTTCTATACCAGCAGCTATGGGGGCTATTAGTTTTATTAAAATTAAAGTGCACTTGACAACTGAAGAGATATTTAATTATACCATAAAAAACCACCATCTTTTCATTTTTAACATCTGCTCAATATGCACCCATGCCAGTAGAAATATTTAGAAGTATTTGCCAAATACTTAATCAACAAGCTGTTTTGTACATCCAAATAATTGAGAAAACAGGATTACCAATGCTCAGTCTCCCCAATCTAAGTTAACAGAATTTTAAATATAGTTGGGCCATCCTTAAGTATTTGCCTGCTATGCCTTAGTTAAGATTAATTTAGAAAAAGTGTGATTTAGTAGCATTTGTTTAGAGTAATGTGAAAAAGGAGGATCATTTCCCATTTCTCAGACAGTCCTTGAGAAATCATGCAATGCTTGCAATTAGTCAAATTTCAAGTCAGATTGTTGCACCACTTCACCTCAACATATCTTCTGTTTGTTTCTTCGCCTCTGTTTAGGTGATGTATACTGTGTGCCCACATATATTCCTGCAATGGATCTTCTTTTCTCATCCTTCCCCTGCAACTCAGACCCCCCCTCCAATCACTGAAATCAACTACAAGTACAAACAATATTTAATACAAGGCAATTATTCATCAAATCATAGCGGAAAAACATAATTCTTAATGTAAAGAGAACAAGGAAAGTACAGAAACTGGTTTAGGAAAGGAAATTAACACAATTAGGTATAGAAGAATGACAACAAAACTCACGGAAAACAAATCTCTTGAAAAGATTTCTAGTGCTAGCTGCCTTCAGATGGACACCACAACACAGCTGATGTGTAAGATTTGACAATAGTATTTTTTGTCAGAAGAAACATCTGACTGTGATTATTTAGATGGGTGTCTATTCCTTGACGATATTTTCCAGTATGAACTAGAAACACAGCTGTAGTCCTTTTCAAACAGCCTACCTATGTTTTAGGGCCCATCCATACAGACTTAAAACTGAGACCTGTCTCAGTTAGAACAGAGGCTTCCAAACGATGCCTCCAGTAAAAACAAATTAATTCAGAACAAATCTGGGTTTCCTTGCTTTATTCCAAATTAATTAAGCACCTGGTAAGATCCCAATCTTAGGTAAGACCCAGGACTCCCCAGGTGTGAGCCAGTGTGGATTGGACCTGGGGACCACATGATGTGATCCCCAGGCCCAATCCACACAGCCAACTCAGTTTTTCAGAATCCAAAAACCCGAGGGCACTCCCCCAAGACCCCAAAAGAACCCCTAATTTTTGTAGAACTTACCTGGCTACTATTAAGATCTTCCTCGCACCCTCCTGGTCCAATAAAATGATGCACCAGGAAACGTCTCTTGGCACATCATTTCCTCACTCCAGGAAGGTGAGAGGATGACCATAATGGCAGCAGGGTAAATTTTAAAACTTTTTAGTGGTTCTTTTGGGGTGAGTCAGGGTGGCTGCATGCCATCCCCATAGCAATCAGGATGGCATGTAGCCACCATCCCAGGGAAAGCCTGGGGCACGTTTAAGACCTGTGTGGAAGTGCTCCTAATGCAGATCATGCTGAGATTCTATTAGCCAAGACAATAAAGTTGAGACTGTTATATATATCATAAGAAGATCAACTCACTGATAAAGACAATAATGCTTGGTAAGGTAGAAGGCAGCAGGAAAAGGGTAAAACTGCATTCCAGGTACATCAAGTCAATCAAGGATACAATTGCCTGAGCAGGGATGTTCATGATAAGGTGACTTAGAGGTCTCTTATTCATAGGGTCACCATGAATACAAGTCAACTTGAAGGCAGCAAGTTAACAAAAATAAACCTATGTCATATTAGAGACAGGTCATCTACTAGTATTCATCGGTCAAGTTGTTGCTTAATCATATCTCCATACCCAGGAACTGGGATGGACAAAATATATGAAAATCTTCTACCAAAAAAGGATGGAATATTTTTTTCAAATATAGGGAAGTTGTAAGAAAGAGAATCTTAGACAAGTGGGAATAATTGCAGTTCAGTTCCTATTCTGCATGAAAATGTCCCTTTTATTTACATTTTCTGTAGGGAAAAAAGGAATTTTTTTTAATAGAAAATAATATTTCTACAAAGAAAAGAAGTTTTCTGCACATAAAACTCAATTTTCTTTTTAAAAAAGTTGTGTTCTTAGCAAAATATTCCATTTTATACATACAAGATGATTTTAATAATCTGTTTGGAACTGTAGAAATACTTTGAATACTACACTGACCTGGCTGAGAGGAAAAAATGTCACTTATCTATTTTTTGCTCTGAAAATGGAATTGCACAGATTAATATCCCTAGAGGGTTCTTCTAGTGTATGGGTAAAACAGAAATACTTGAACATTAGCTTAACATTAAAAGAAAATGATACAACTTAAAAGACCCAGAAAGGGTTGAACATGCTCTAAAACTTCCTATAACTATAGAATCTTGATGCAACAGCATCACTGTGGCAGTGCAAGGTGTGTGAACCACATTGAGGAACTCCCTCAGAGAAAGTGACATCAAGATGACTTGCCTATAAAAGTTTTGTGTGGTATTTCAGCAAGTATTTTTTCAACTCCCCTGTAGTTAGATAGAACCACAAAACATTTTACATACATTTTCTGTATGCTATTGCCTATGTGTATTTTATCTATGTAATAACATAGCCAAAGTTTTGTGCTAGCTTACTTTTTTGAACATTTCAGTGCTGTGCCAGAGCTGTCACTATTACCCAGTTACAAAGACACTTGAATTGTGTAGTTTCATCTACATACCTGTAATGACATCACCAGTTGTAGGGACATTACTGATTTTTCAGAGTCGCCAACAATTTGTACCGAATCTACAAATTCGATAACACAGCCACTAGCCTGTAATATTTTATCTTCCTTTGATGTTTAGCACGGCTTGACTCGAAAGTATATGAAACAGAGGCTTAGATTTAAGAAAAACTGTAATAGGTTTATTGAAGTACAGAAGCTTAATGGTTTCAATGTTTCTTAACTCCTAGAGGTACATTCCTTTAGTAGTTACATTTATAACCTTTCATAAAACAACTCTTAAGAGGACTGTTCTTTCCACTAGACAGGTTCGAAACTTATTTCCTTCAAAATGTGTTTCTTTCCTTAACAGATCACTCCAGGTACTCGCCTATTCTTTCCCTCTGTTACCTCTGTTACAGTAAATATTCTTACTGGGGTTCTCTTCCTTTTTTTTTTTCAAACTCTAACTACTAATCTAAATAAGTCAACTTGGCCTATCTAAACCACACAGGCTAAAAGCCTAAACCTTCCTGATTCTCAACACAGACTGTCTATTTTAAAATGCCTGCTCTTGCCAAGTGGCAGTTGGCTCCTCCCCTTTTTCCATGGCAACCCATCTCAGAGTGAGCTGAGCTGGCTACTATCCCCCCAGTTATGCTATTTTAAATACTTACTCCTTTAAACACTTACCTATAATTATATATTACTGTAGGTTAAAATTCACACTTTACCACAATACCCTACAAGCAGGTGCTTTCACAGCTGACATTTTTAAAGTTGTTGATTTTGTCAAATTTTATGACTTTTTAACTATAATATATCTGGTAGGGGCTCCATGGGAGTGAGATGCATTACTGCCCCGTGTGATGTCAATCCTAGTGAATCCACTCTTGATGGGAAAGGACTTTCACATTTGGGATAGGTCTTGAAGTGTGCAGTGGTTGCTTTATGGAGTGGGTAAGCAAATGCAACCAGGTGCTATCTTCGGCCGCTTCCACACTGCCCCTATATCCCAGGATCTGATTCCAGATTATCATATTTTCCCAGATTATCTAGCAGTGGAGACTCATATAATCCAGTTTAAAACTGATAATCTGAAATCAGATCCTGCGATATAGGGCAGTATAGAAGGGGTCTTATTTTTATTTCACACCTCTGTGAATTCCTTTTCACTTTGGGGTTTACTGTGCTGCCTAGAGGTGGCAGTGTAAGAAAAACATAAACTTAAATCATTAATCAAATCCTAGGAATGAAATAAATGAAAAACAAAGTAGGAATCACTTTGAACTGTTGTGTGCATAGGAATGTCCCTTTTTCCAGTTCAAAGTGACTCCTTTTATCTACAAAATCATAATTATTGCATCCTGTAGCACCACTTTCCCCATAAATCCTTGTTCTCCTAATGTCCAGACCTATCTTCCTTGAGTCACTGATCTATTTTGTGATAAAATGTTCAAACTGGCACAGTAGCTAGGATGCAATAAAGAAAAGTCAGGATATCTAAGTAGTCCCAACATGCCAAATTATTCCAAAGCTGCACTAATTATAGCAAAAAAGAAAAAAAGACAAAAAAAGAAAGATAAAGAAAAGAAATTAAAAAAAATTCTTTTGGAGTATCAACACAGTTTAATATCACGTGTCTTTGACTAATTTATTTTGCAAAATAGCAGTCTGAAGTAGTTTTCTTTGGAAATTATCCAATTTGCTCAGTATCAACTTGCAAAGTCAATATCAGAAGGGAGGATGACAAAAATTGTGATTTTTTGGGAAAATAAATCTATTAGATTATTTTAAAAATATATAAACTACCTGTCTTCCACACATGCTCCTGGGAAAGTATACATAACATTCTAAGTATTAGGTCTGTGGGATCCATGAAAAAATGTTTCAATACTCATTACTAAATTAGGGGGAGGTGGCAAATAATTTCTAAAGCATTTCTAAAATATCATAAGGAATCTGTATTATAACTAAAATGATATAACAATTTTTTCATTACTTTTTTGTTATGAAATTGCTCAAGGGGGAAGTTTCCAGGGCTTCTTTCGCCTTCATTTTCTAGAGTTATTGGGATTAAACTCGCTACACACGTACCGCTGTTACCCCCTGTGAAGAAGTATTAATGCCACTGAATGCCACCATAAATTGTAAGGAGTTCCGAGAATACTAAATTAAACCTGCCACCAAATGTATAGAGACGCTGGTATTATAGTCTCTGTTTGTCCCTATTTGCGTTGTGAGGTAACTTTGGTAGAGTGGGTGCACCGAACGTAAAATCAATGGAGATGAGGCAGGTTTAAAATAACAAAGAGAACAAGTTTATTGTTAAACAAAGCGTATTGTTGCAATATGAAGATGTTGAACTTGGCATATGCTTGATGGTTACAATATGGCTTGGTTGAGATACATTCAGGCTTTAGATGTTACAACTTATAAACTCTTTCTTTAGTGAAGCGCTTTATTATTTCAGTGTTCCCTGTTGTGAATATTCTCACTGTTTGTCCTATACCGGATCAAACCACTGATCTCCAGTCTTCCACTACTGGCGATCCTAAAAACGCCTCTGTTAGATTCTTTTTACTCAAAGCAATCTAACGAGGTTTCACCTTCAGCTCCCTTGCTGAAGAAATATTCACGAACACACTAAAATGTAACTGAGTCTACACTGCTTCATTTCTCAGAGTCCCTTCCTGACTCTGCTACTCTCCCAGAGTCCTTATCTGACTCTGCTCCTCTTCTCAGGGTCTCTTCCTCCTGACTGAAACTTAACTGTCACTTTCAAACCTTTTTCTCTCTAAGCTCCTCCCACCTCCTCTTCTGCCTTGTCTCCATGGCAACCTATCTCTCACAGCTAGGCCATACACCAATGTAAAACACAAATACCGATATAAACGCATTATAATAAACACTTTATAATAAACACTTCTCTACACCCCCCTCCCCCCCACATACACACTCACATTTCAAAACATTTCACACATCAATTTACTTTTATGGAATTTTAACCAACATAAACTTAACAGACCCCAGTGGCCATCCAGTCCAGTCCCCTTCTGTCAGGCAGGAAAAGCACAGTCAAAGCACCCCTCAACAGAGGCCTATCCAACCTTTGAAATAATAATAATAATAATAATAATAATAATAATAATAGGAAGCCTATTAGGTAAACTTTGGAGTTACAGCCTCTCAACTTTGTCTACCTCACAAGGTTGATTTAACTCCCAGCAATTCCCTTTTATTTCAAAATCACTTTAGAAAATGAACACAGGTTTTCCCCAACCAAAACTTTCAAGGAGAAGGAGGAAGAGGTGCAAGATGGTAAGCAGCATTTTGGAAAATGTAGTAAGGGAAGGCAAGGACCCCTTGACAGAGAATTCAAAAGGCCCCACCCTAAACTACATTTCCCAGAAATCTCCTCGCTTCACACGTTAAACCCTCAATGTGAGTGTGGTCTCTGCCCGTCTCTTCCTGGCCTAGCCATATGCTGGAGGGGCTTCTTCCTTGCCTGGCCATCCAACCATCCCTTCCCCCCCCCCCACTTTGGAAAAAGAGTGGGGCTTATCCCTCCACCCTGTCCTCACTATCCTCCTCAGGGCCCTTTGGGGGAACCATACCCAGCCTTTTTTGAGGAGAAGCAGCACCCGCGATGGAAACCTAGAGTAATTTATGACACTTACAAAACTCTTCTGAAAGTTATAGGTCAGTGTTTTGAATCTTAAGATTTTTGTATGGATGCCCCTTAGATTTCTTAAGATTGCATTGTATGTATGAATCTTATGAAATAAATATGACAAACGAGGCACAATCCAAATTTTGCACAGCCCTACTAAGCATATAGTTCAAGATATTGACAGAGTTTCCAAAGACCAATGTTTTGAGACACAATTTGATAAGTTTCTGGCTTGAGTCATTTTTTTCCTATCCCACACCTCTACATTCCCAAATAAATTTTCTTTTCCTGAAAATGTTTCCAGGGATGTCACCCCAGATTTATAGTGACAAAATAACTCATAAAGCACCATCTATTAAATAAAACATTTAATGAGTAAAAAGTAAAACAAAAAGAAACTACCATCCTTCACACATAATTTCTCATTTAACAGTTGGAATCCTGTTGGCTAGTCCCAACTAGAGCAAAACGATTCAATTAATTGTTGAATGGTTCATCAATAAATATAAACTCAATTTATTCAATCATTCTACTTTATCTAACAACATGATTTAGGCCAATATTCTCATACTATGAATAGCAGGAGGCTTCGTAAACTGACCAGCCTACTACCACTTTTGATGTATGATTCCTGGCATCATAATTTATGCACCCAGCGAGGCTGCCTGCCAATACATATGCCTCACATTGTGCTATTTCATGCCCTTAAGAGTCAAGTTAATGCCCTTGGTTAAGATGGGAAATGTCAATCAAAAACATTTATGCAATATGTACATTGTTATTTATTGATACATATATTTCCTTTCTCAAACCGCACAGGTAATATTACTGGTGTTATCTCTTGAATGTTAATTGAGTCCTGTCAATGATGTTGATGTACCTCTGTGCACAAGGATATTTAATGTTATTACATCAAAGTTATTTGAATACACATGATGGCATTTGAGCAAAGATGAAATGACTTTTCTGCTCCTACGGTGGTATTTTTAACTGTCTAATTCATAAATTACATAAAGTCCATTATAATTTTTATTGTTTTTTAATAGTAGGCATTTTAAGCCAAGAGGATAAACATAATGTGCTTGGGCACCAGGTGAAGATCGAAGTGTTTACCTATGCCTTTTACATGCTGTTACAACAGATGGTTTAGTCATGCTTTACTTCTAGTTTTTTCTGGTTTTAACTTTACAGTCTATTTTTGCTGCTCTGTTGTATTAGTAGCATTATTTGATTTCTTTTCATTTTGATGGTTCCTGTTATTGTTGTTGTGTATTCCTCCATGTAGTTTCTGAGCCATCACTCCCATAGGCAATCACTTGTGGTCAAGTATGATTGTCTTCCAGAAGTAGAGTCTTGGTGGTGGCTGACTATAGAGACATAGTCTGGATCTCCATGGCCTTTAACAATGCAGACATAGATTTCCAGATGGAAGGCATGGGTTTGCTTGATATACCTTCCTCTCAACACATTTCTCCCTTTTACCCTCTATTTATGCCTCTTCAAAATTCACAGCACTGTTGGCAATAGCTGACCTCCAGTTAGACCATTCGTGGGCAAGGGGTTCCCAATTCTCAGCGTTTGTTTAAGATCAGCATCCATCTTTTTCTTTTGCTGTCCACCCACATTCTATTTTCTGTTCCTGAACTGAGAGGAAAGTAAGTGCTTTGGGAGATGGGGATCAGGCATCCAAACAATGTGGCCAGTCCAACCAAATCATGGCAACCTTATCACAAGAGTGTCTGAGGCTGAGATCGTGTGACCTGCCCAAAATTATCTAGCTAAATGCAGAACTGAGCTTCAGTTTCCAGTATTATAGTCCAACATTCATACTACCAGTAACTGAATTAGTTTTACAGTGTTGATGTATCCCCTATCTCTCTCTCTCTCTCTGACTCTCTCTATCTGAACTGCACACTCTAATACACCAGGATCTTCCCCAGAACATGTCAAAGCCCACCTGGTTCTCCTTCTGACACACTAAAACCCGAGAGAATTTACATCTCCATGCCAAATGTCCATGCTTTACCCCAGGATCCAACCAATAAATTTAGGTTCAGAAGAATCATTGTGGCAAGTCCTACATTCAGTTGGAAAGTCCCTAATATTTTTTCCTGTAGCTTATTTTACATGTCTGACTGAGTTGGAGAAAAGTGGTTTGATCCTACACTGTCAGTGTGTTAACATTTACTTGTAATCTGAATGTCAACAAATTTGAAATATTCCTTGTTCTCTTTTCTGCAACATAACAATTCATGCCAGGAGATAATTTGTTATATGCTGTACGTGTTTATCTTTCAGCTGCTGTAGAGAAACAAAAAGGCAAACAACATGCAACCTCTGAAGGCTACCTCTGTGCTACACTAATGGGAAGCTCTTTTTAAAAAAGATGAAACAAATAATTGCTTCCACTCTCAAAAATAATACTCCCTTTCATTCTTGTCACACACAAACATGTGCAGAGTCGTTTGAAATTAATAACTGGGAATGGTCAACCACAACAATAGGATGACATCCAACATTTTACTGGCAAAAGAGAATTCATAGAGCTGAAGTCCCCAGTTCCTGCTTCTTCTAACCACCTCATCACATTGAGAGGGGAGAGCATGGCTGATTGTACTTTTAAGGGAAAGAATCGCAAGTTTAGAATTCTGCCTCCCCATCAGACTCACACATGGAAGCTAAAGAGTTGGCAGTGTATTCATCTTACAATCATCACAAGGTCAGTATTACTTTTTCAATCAGGAGAAAAAACAGTACCCAAAAACCAAGAGACCCCTTGCCCTGCCCAAAGCCCCTTGCATTAGAGACTGGCACCAGTTTAAAACCAGTTATTTCCATGTGATCCTATGGTTCTTCCCCAAATCCCATAGAATATAAGAGACAATGCTCCAGGTTAAAACAATTGCTTTCCATGGGATCCTAGTGTTTTGCACCAAACCCCATAGGATACAAGATACAGTGCTCCAGATCAAAACCATTTCTTTCCATGTGATTATATGGTTCTGAATCAAAGCCCATAGGATAGAAGAGACTACTGATGGTTGGGCAATGAAACAGGATGGGAAGCTTTTGATGGTTACCATTCCGCCTGTTTTTCAGTTGTAAAGATAGGTGTAAAGTGCAATAAGAGGTAAGAGCTCTGAACACAATTGCTGGTCCATGTTCAGAGTTTCCTCTAACAGATTTTTGCATTTTATGACGTCAAAATAAAGGGAAGCTGTTTCTATTCTAATATATAAGAAGGGTTCATTCTATGATTCATTCTATATTTTATACAGATTTAATTAAATCAAATTTCTATTTTAGTTACAAAGTTTCAAGTCTCAAAATAACTGAAAATGGCTGTTAATTAGTAGTTGATAATTTCAAAAGAATACCACAGTGTCTGTTGGAAACACTTGAAACTGTGCCAATACACTTTGACAGAAATAGACTCCATCGATAAACTTTGGTGGACACTCAAGAATGCAAGTCAGAGTGTGAAAACTGGAATGAGCACATTTCAATTTGCAATTAATTCCATTAGTAGACATAGTAAAACCTCAAATGCATGAGACTGAATTTACCTGACACCTTTAGAATTCCAATGAGACTAAACATAGTTATTCAACATCACTTTTCAAGTTGCAATGCCACCCTATTCAGACAATGACAAATATGGACAAATACAAAAGAGAAGATAGTATGCTGGGCCTAATTCTCTGGATGCTCTGGGAGATATAAGATGAGGTTCCTTCTCATACTACTATCTCCCTCGTTCCTGAAATTGCTCAACAGAGCTCTCAATGTAAGAAATAATTCTGTTTGTCCACACCACAACTTCTAAAACAATCTTGGATCTTTCTTTCATCTATTCCATGGCTCACCCTTTTTCAGCACAACAGTTTTGTTTCTTGTTCCCTCTTCTTTGCTTTTCTCTTTGAACCCTCATTTCCCCCCAACTGTTGTAGCTCAGCAGTAGTCACAGCAACCAGGGGTTGATGGGTTCACTGGTGACTTAGAGTCCGATGGGATTGTGGACTTTCTTGGGATTCATTCAGACACAGAGCAGTGAAATACAGACCAGGAAAGTGAAACTGTTTCAGCTAGAGAAGATGCAGGCCCAGATGAAGAGCCCAAGAATCCGATTGTCTCTAAACCTCAAGGCCACTGAGAATCATCCTCCCTAGATAAAGACTCCAGCAGAGACAAATCAATGAGGGACCTTCATGGGAAAGCCCCTGGTTGTTCTAACCTAAGCAAGGAAGCACGCTTGCAGATTAGAGCAGATAGCCAACTTCATAGCATTGTTAGAAGCAGGAATTCCAGGACAGATAGAAAGCTTTCATCCCTCTATATTAGGAGCTAAGGTTCCCCTCTCTCTCTAATTCAAGCAACATAGCGTTTAAGTTAACAGCTAGGTCTGGCTCTCTCATTTTAAGTCTTGGTTTTGGATCTAAGAATTTCATGTTCCTGTTTTGTATTTCTGCTCAAGTTTTGCTCAAGTTATGCTCGTGGTTTTGGATCTAAGTATTTCATGTTCTTGCCTTGCTCTTTGCTCATGGACTTAAGCTGCCTTGGTGTTCTGGGGCTATCTTACCCTTGAAATTACAAGAGACAATAGATTTTATATATCTTTTGTGTATTTTAACAATAAACTGTTTGCTTCTATCTTGGACTCCTGTGTGATGCTGTGGTCATAGGTGGCTTCAGGTCTTGGGTGTGACACCAACTTACCCTATTCCTCCGCTTTAGAGCTCTCTGCAACAAGTTTGCATGTCTGCATGGCTTCCAGAGCAGACCAGACCTGATGTCTATTAGTTTGTTAGGCCATGAGCCTCACCAGGCAGAAACCAGAGGACCTCTCAGTTACAGGAGAAGAATGTGCTAGCAATGCTGGTAGCCAGTGGAGCTGTCATGACAGAGGAGATGTACAATCCCTGTAGCAAGGAGTCCCCCAGCACCACCTTCTGGGAACATCCCTCCAGGAAGGAATGGCGTCACTGAAGAGCAGTACCCCCAAGCTCCATCCCAGAAAGGAAATTTAGAAGGATACCATGGTTGATGGTATTGAAAGCTGTGAAGACCCTGCCATGACCCACTCCACCAGTCCACCTCTGGCCTGTTTTATGAATCAGAAAGAATAAGGGTCTAGAGCACATGTGGTTGCTCTCATCTCTCCAAGAATCCTGCCCACATCCTCAGGCTGCACAAACTGAAAGGTATC
Organism: Anolis sagrei; assembly: GCF_037176765.1. Taxonomy (NCBI): domain Eukaryota; kingdom Metazoa; phylum Chordata; class Lepidosauria; order Squamata; family Anolidae; genus Anolis; species Anolis sagrei. The sequence goes on along the minus strand of NC_090021.1, from coordinate 217,052,030 downwards.
ACTTCTGCACTGGACAAGCCAGTGCCAAGATTACAACTACCAGACCTGTATCAGCTGTATCTAAGTCAGAGCGAATCTGAGTGATCTTACCTGCAAAATGATGGGCAAGCTCCTCACAGCATGCTGTTGTATGGCCAACATTCTCTTTTGGGGCAGGTTGACTTTTAGCTAAAATAAGTCCACCACCTTTTCTTTCCTCATTACAATAAATAAGATACTTAATCATTCTATACATCCTGTGAAGATGGCTGATAATTGAAAGTTACCTTTTGATCTTTCACTTCTTTAAAATTTTAATACACTGCGATAATATTTACTACAGCATCTTGATATAAGCTAGGTTAGTAAATATTTACCATCAATATGAGAGTTTCTTACGTATTCCTTTTTAATTGATCCAGATGGATAAATTTGATTTGTTGCATTTTTACTACTGTGGCTGATTATATATTATATAGTTTTGTTTATGGAGAAAGAAAATCACCAGGAAAAATGAAAAAGACCAGCAATTAAGAAACAATGTATTCATGGTTAACATATCAGAAACAGTAAGGAAGGGAAGGAAATAAAACATTTATAATACTGTTTATCATAGACCTTCACTGTTTCCTATAAATACTGACATCTTTGTTCTCTTTTACTCTGACATCTGTCTAAATTGCATTAAACTTGTTTAAATAAGTGTATAGCCTCAATTTGAAGTTTGCAAACTTGTTTTATTTTTGCATTATGTTCTCAAGCAAAGAAGCCCCGGGACTTTTACCTCGGCTCCACAAATAATATTACATGGTGCCACCAAGACAGGATTCTGAAGCAAGAGTCCAGCATGAGGAAGATGATTCTATATGTATCAGAACAAAGGTACTAGAAGAAGCTAGTGAAGTTTTTTTTTTTATTTCAGTCAGTAAACATAACATATTACCATATGGAGAGGGCCTTCCCCAAATAACATAACCATTGAGCCCAAAGTGATCTAGTTCAATTACTTTGGAGAGAGGAATGCCTGGATGAATGGTTGGGAAGGAAGAAGTTCATTTAAGATTTCCCCTGACCCACTTCCTGAGGACTGAGAGCAATGAAACTTGGTATGGTTATTAGTCCTTTTCTACATAGGTGACACCTATGAACACACACTTCTCCCATCTTTTTAAGTAACTGTAAACACCTTGCTTGTAGAAGTCAACAGGTTACTCCAAACACCACATTGTGACTTCGGAAATCAATCTCATCATCTGAAAAATGCTTGCCCTTCAAAAATAACTTCATTGTTAGAAAGAGATGGAAGTCCGATGGTGCAAGTCAGGTGAATAAGGGGGATGCAGTAGAATTTCAAAGCCACTGGAGCATGCTTCGATTTGGACAACATGTGAGTTGTGAACTGGTGAATTGTCTTGCAGAAGGTGGACACCTTTGGTGAGCATGCCACGTCTCTTGGTTTTGATGGCATCCACCATTTCCACAGCAGTGAAACAGTATCCCCTTTGCTAGGAAATCCATCAATACTACTCTGTGCTGGTCCCAAAATACTGTGAGCATGACCTTGCCTGCCAAGAGTTGGGCACGTACCATCTTTGGAGGCGGTGAGTCATGATGCTTTCATTGCATCAACTGGACTTTAGTCTCAGGATCATAGTGACAGAACGAGCTTTCATTATGTGTGATAAGTCTATGGAAAAAGTCTTCCTGGTTTCCATGGCACATCATTGTCAATAGAGCCTGAGAGCATTTGACTTGTTCCTGCTTCTGGAAACGTGTGAGCAGATGGAGGATCCAGCAAGCAGATACCTTATGCATGTGAAGATGGTCTTGGGTGATTTTTTTCCATGGACCCCACACTAATCTTGACATTTTGGGATAGGTGACGAATCATTACACAGTGATTTTCCAAAATGGCAACCTCCACTTGCTGAATGGTGTGTTCGTCAATAGCAGAGTGGAATCGCCTTGGAATTGGAGCTGTTTCCACCGAAGTCGGACCACAATTGAATTGACAATGCCAGTTCTTGACTACATCATATGATGGAGCATCATCACCATAACCCTGATTGACTGTCTCCTTTGGTGAGTGGACTTTCAAGTAAAGGAACTGGATGACCTCTCTGTATTCCATTGGGTCCATTATCAAACCTCACACCACTTCAGCACCTGTAAAATCAAGACTGTTATCAGTTCTGGAGTTGTAAATTGGCACATAACTTATAGAGACTTATATCATAACACATGTGCAGTTTCAGTGTCCTATGATAAATAGAAGTGTGTGGGGGGGGGCAGGGGGTTGTTGTGTCAGGAGCGACTTGAGAAACTGCAAGGCGCTTCTGATGTTAGAGAATTGGCCATTTGCAAGGACGTTGCCCAGGGGATGCCCAGATGTTTTTTGATGTTTAACCATCCTTGTGGGAGGCTTCTCTCATGTCCCCGCATGAGGAGCTGGAGTGGATAGAGGGAGCTCACCTGCACACTACCCGGATTCGAATCTGCGACCTTCAGTCCTGCCGGCACAGAGGTTTGACCCACCGTGCCACCGGGGGCTCCTCGGATGTGGGTCAGGGGAAATCTTTAATGAACACTCCTCGTATGTAGGGATAAAATAACCATAGTAAAATAAACAACAGCAATAAAGGAATTTGACACAGTCCACTAATGACACTGACTACAGGCTTGCCAAAGGTTGCTTACTCTGACAATGAGGGATTTAGGTTTTCTTTACCAAAATTGTAAATTTAAATGTTTTATAAGGATATTATAAAACCATTTTGTTTACTGACAGTATAAATGTCATTTGCATTTCAGTCTTTGTTTTATTTTGTTTGCCCAAACAGGATGATATTTTATAATGTATCCGGAAGAGAGGTAACTATCATATGGAGGCACATAAAGAGCAAATTATATGTATATATTCTTAAATATAGATAATCCGCTGAGATCTGAAATGTTTTATAAATTATTCTTTTGTTTATGTTGTGTGAAGTTGGGGAAGCAATGTTGTTTTTTAAAAAGAAGATGGAGACATCCTCAGGGTTAATTCTACATTCTAAAACTGTCATCATTTCCTCCCACTTTGCTTAAAGAAGAGATAATCTTTTCATAATATGAAAATAGATTCTAAATGGATAGATCTGTGTCTTTTGATGAATAACAAAACAAATGAGGTGACACTACATATTTATCAAGACTTATCAGCCAGCAGCAAAATATATTTGGCAGTTCATCTGCTTCAACTTCTGAGATAATATCTCCCTGGAATCCCAAGTGATAGGAAACCATATGTCTATCACTGCCGTTTGGATACTTAACCCAAATCACTGCGCTCTGCCTGTCCTGACAGACAGCAATAGCAGAACTCCCACTGGTTTTTTGGATTTAAGGAATTCACAGCAGATAAATTTTGCCTTAAGCTATTATTTGATACTAAAAAAGGACAGTTTTTTTTATTCTGGCTTTGACAGTCCTCATGAAGACCTTGGAGCTTTCTTTTCTCCTTTGCCTTTTAAAAATAATCCAGCATCTTTTCTAATTATGGAGAACATATTTACTGCATACATTTGGATTTCCTTTTAAAATGCAATTTTCAGCCAAATTTGGGCAGGGATCCAAAGAGCTGTGCAATGAGTTCTTCTTTCCATATAAGGCTGTTTGGGCATTCCTGGACACCAATCCCATATGCCATCTGGCAACCCAGCTTCTGATTTGGCATACTAGGTCTCGAGAGGAAACAAGTATCAGAAGCCCCTGACTATTTCCATCTCTAGGAGTCTGATTTTCTCTCTCTTTCTGTTTCTGCACAAAAAGAGCTCTGCCTGGGATTTATTCCGTGTGAAATCTGCATGGTTGATTTGCATAAAAAGCAGCATTTTCTGCATAGGAATAAATATGTCTGGGTTGAAATATATTTGCATGCTACTGAAAATGCTATTTCCTGAGTTGAAAATGTTGTTTTCTGTGCTAAACAAATGCATGGAATTTTTTTCACAGGATAATCCTCAAATTGTGAATAGCCTTTCAGAATTGTGTTGTTTTCAAATATTTTCTTGCAGCAGGAAGAAAATCATTGAAAATCATTTGAGAAAAAAACTTAGTGAAGAATTACATCTCTATAGCACCTTGACATAAGAAAAGCCTTGCTGAATCAGACACAAAGACATATCTTGGCAAATATATTCTTTCCCATTGAGGCCACAGAGGAGTACCAAAAGTCTAGTGTCAATTAAAATGAATTTAATAGTCGTTTTAGAATAGCAGGCATTTTTCAGCATTGAGGTTTTTGAGAAATTCAGCATGAAACATTAGAAGCTTTTCTACCACCTTGATTTTAAAGAAAACTCCTCAAATAGGCCAACATTTCCAAAACTGCTTCTTTTGTAGAACTTCATCTTTATTCTCTTTTGTGTGTGTTGTGTTTGTAGCTCATTTAGCCCAAAGTGGCCAAAAAGATGGCTATGGGAAAAACTGAAGTAGAACAATACTCCACTTTTGCTACTACTGGGACACAGATTAAATCATTTTGTTCACCTTTCAGTCTCAGCTATTAAGACTACATTTTTTTTTGTAGATTTGTGCAATTGTATAGTTTTATTGGGAGCCCCCGGTGGCGCAGTGGGTTAAAGCACTGAGCTACTGAGCTTGTTGATCGAAAGGTCGCAGGTTCGATTCCGGGGAACGGCGTGAGCTTCCGCTGTCAGCCCTAGCTTCTGCCAACCTAGCAGTTCGAAAACATGCAAATGTGAGTAGATCAATAGGTACCGCTCCAGCGGGAAGGTAACGGCGCTCCATGCAGTCATGCTGGCCACATGACCTTGGAGGTGTCTACGGACAACGCTGGCTCTTCAGCTTAGAAATGGAGATGAGCACCACACCCCAGAGTCAGACATGACTGGACTTAATGTCAGGGGACTACCTTCACCTTTACCTTATAGTTTTATTGAGATGAGGGTTTAAGTCTTTGCTTGTCCATGAAACCCACTTGGTGACATTTAGGAAGTCACCAAGTGGGATTCACACTTTCTCAGAAAAAGATTTTGAATAAATCTTGCTGAGAAAGTTATTTGAAACAATTTCCTTATGGTCACCATGGGGCAGAAATGTCTTGAAGCATTCAACAACAATAATTACATTAGTATTTTTTATTTTCATTTGTTCACTTGAAAATCAAAGTTGCTTCTCGGTCAGTGTTTACACCTATGCCTAGATTAAAAAGGCAATATATTTGCTTTTGGGTTAATGGGGATCATAGCAGGTTTACTAAATCTGACAATGATTTAAATATGTTGTATTGTTTCCCCCCAGGTAGAATGCCACTCATTGTATTGCTGTAGCAAAAGTATTTTATTTAATGCCACATATAACAACATTGTATTTGCCTTAGCATATACTTTTCAAGCAGAAAATGATAATAAAGATTTTAATTTCTTTTTCTTTTTTTCTTTACTACAATTACAATATTAAAAGATAAATCAATGTGTTGGGTTTTAGTGTGAGACACAGTTCTAGGAGATCAAAGTCTGAAATCCAGTTCAGCCATAGAAATTCACTGGGTAACTCTGGCTAAGTCAGAATCTCTTAGTGTAAGAAGACAACAATCACAAAAAAACTTCTCTGAATAAACCTATTCAAGAAATTCCTAGGATATGATGGCCATAAAAGGGAATAATTTTCAAGCCACAAATCAATAAAAACCAAATTGATATTTTCATCATTTTTGCTAAATTGGATACCTAAATTATTCTATGTTTAGAACATCTCTTTATTTTATTTTAAGTATCCATCATCCAACTAGATTTTAATAATATCAGCCTTATATAGACCTATATAAAATCTGTGCTAACTTTTCCAAATCATTGTACAATGAATAATGATATTGTAATAACTTCTTTATTAGAAATATAGAGAAGCAGATATACTGTATGTTTCTCTGTATTAAAGGTTTTTTAAACTTTCATTTAAATGAAGTTCAGTCCTTTTTTGGTGCAAAACCTTTAATCCTTCATTTTGAGATGCAAAAATAAAACAGAAAGCAGAATAGCAAATGAGTAGATCACAGATAAATATACAAAGCCAGATTTTGGCAGATACGTCAGTAATCAACTCATACAAGCTGTACCGGGTTTTTGTTACCTTGTCTGTGTGATAAGGATGATATATTTGCAAAAATGTCAAACAGTCAAGTATTCAAGGCTGATTTCTCTTCTTCCTTATATTTAATGAAATGACTATTGCTTTGTCTGTTTAAGAGGAATTGATAAAAAAAACTTTTCTAAAAATTGCTATACCATTAAGGAGCTCTTGAACATTTTTATTCTTGGTAAAGTCAATGGTAAAATTACCTTTGATGACGATGAGCAGAACTTTAAAAAGCATTCCACTTTTTGGGAGATTGCTCAAAATGTGAAAATTACCTTTCCCTATAGATATTTTCTTCGTGTGGTTGGAGGAGAAACATGAAATGGCAATGTGACACTTTATTTTCTTGCAAGAGATGGGATTTTTTCCCCCCACTCACTTGAGTTGTTACAGAGTTCTCGTAGTTTGTACTTTCCAAGGTAAAAAACGATAACCTTCACAACCTGCATTTTTTAAAGATTTTTTCTGCCAATGACTTCAGTTTTTACTAGAAAGTATTTGCTGCTTTAAATAGTTTTCTGAAAGGCAACCAGTGATAAAATACCTTTGTCGAGGATAGCATACTTGCAAATAACTGATATTTCTTTATTGATTAAAGGATGTTCTCTTTTGATTAGTTTTGAGTAAATTAGGAAAGCAATCTGGATCACACCATTAACTTCTGGCAAGTTAATACTTTCTACTTCCATTTTTTTCCATTCTGAAATATATGTGACCTAGTCAGCAAAGTCGATCCATTAGTTAAAGGTATTAATTTAACTAATGACAAAACTTCTAACCAATTCCACAGGTAGACTTTATACAAATTTACCTAAAGATAAGTTTAGGTAAACTGATGCCCATGGGTCAGATGTGATCTTCTAAGGTGATTTACCCAACCCCCACCCTAAACTCTAGACTTAGGATCGCCATAAGTCTGAAACAACTTGACACTACGCAACAACAACAATCTTAATTAACTTGACTATATTATCAAGAAAAAAACAGGCCCACACTTCCCATTGAAATACAGGTAAGTAAATGTTGGTTAAAATTGTTCTTCATTTTAAATATTGTATTATTTTATGGGGCTTTTTGCATGCCAAATAAGGTATGTGCAGTGTGCACAGGAATTTCTTCATTTTTTCAAACTATTGTCTGGCCCCCAAAAGTTTGAGAGCCCCTGTTATACAGTATTCATCGAACTCAAAAGCAATAAGTGGAATGTAATAGGTCATATGATTGCACAGGATCTGCTTGCTTCCCTGTGAGAGATTTACATGTATAGCTGGAAACTTTTATTTGTATATGTGTAATTCAAAAGTATGGTATTGGGTACATTATCTCTTTAGACCATATCATGCTTCAAAATTTCCAGCAGAAAATCCACATATAATAATAAACTTTATTTCTATACCACCCTATCTCCCCGAGGGGACTCAGGACAGTTTACAACAGAAAATTGACAAACATTCAATGCCGGCATTACATAACAAACAGATTAAATCATAAACAATAAAATAAACAACATCAGGTGTACTTATAGAACAACTCAAAATAACAAACCTAGAAATTTAAATATATAAATCAAAATTTAGGACATGTTTACTACTAGATCTAACAATAACAAATAGTTAAAACATTTAATGTAAAATGGCACAGCCTTGGGGGCCACACTCAGTATGTTTTGTAAGGCTGGCCCCAGGCAGGAGTTCAGGCTCCATATAATTTTAACATGGTTATAATTCTCTTGTTGTCTTCCTCAAGTTCATATGCTCCTATAGAAGCAGTTGTCTGATGCAGAGTATCCACGTTCAGTTCAATGTCATGTTATAGAAACAGAGGTGTAACATGATGGCATTATGTATGAAGATTCATACTCTTGGCCAATGAGAAAACTGGTAGTAGTATTTTCAGTTGCACATTTGGTTGCATGTTCAGTTGTATACTAATCTTCAACCTTTTAGTTGAACAATACAGTGATACCTTGACTTAAGAGTTTAATTCGTTCTGTGTCTGAGCTCTTAACTCAAAATGCTCTTTTCTCAAAGTGACTTTCCCATTGAAATGCTATTAATCTGCTCTGCCCCCCTGAAACATCCCCTCCATTTTTTGCTATGTGTTGTAAAATAAAAAAATGTACTTTTTAAATTACAAATAATGTATAAATGCACATTCATATAAAACAATAAAAAGAAAGATAAACTTTAAAATGATAGAAGGACAAAGTTATGGCAAGGAAGCACAACATGGAGAGGCAGAAGCATCATTTTCTTCATACTGTACTCATTCCAGCCTTGCTTGCTCTCTCTTCTTCTCTCCATGAAGCCAAACATACCAGGAATAAAAACCACACAAAATCAACTAACCTAAAGGTTTTTAAAGTGGACAATAGCATAGCAGACAGCAATCTCCCAAAGTGGACAAGGGTTCCCTTGAATCCCTAAAGCCCTATACTCTTGTGCTAGCACTCCCTTTCATGCTAGCTCTTAACTAAAACTCTACTCTTATGTCAAACCTGGACTGAGTGACAGGTCTTAACTCAAAATGCTCTTAAGTTGGGATGCTATTAAGTAGAGGTTCCACTGTTTTGCTATGCAATCAATGCTGCACAATCAAGGTAAATCTTTGCATACTGAGATTTATGCTATGCAGATCCACTATAGACTATCAGCTGATAGTGACATTCTTTGATATATTTTTAAAACACAACTTATTACGAAACCTGATGTGCACCTTGCAGACAATGACAGCCCTACTATTCATAATGGCTAAATAATCCTTCAACATAAAAGTTCAAAAACACCTTAGCTTTTTACTGAAAATCTGCATTCTCATTTACACTGGACCTCAACCAGTTAAGAAAGCTTTGGTTATAATTTTATATTGTATCGATATAAACAAACTACTTTTTTATGATAAAACAACAACATTCTAAAGAGTAAAAAAGAACTGTTGCTGCAGCAACTGGAATACATTCTCCCTTTGTTAAGAACTACTTATGGTCATTCTTCAAAAAAGAAAACAAAACAAATATAACAAAGATCTGTGTGTGTGCGTGTGCTTGTGCTCGCACGCATGTGAGGAGGAACAATTATAAAATATACCCCTGCACAGTGAGTAGATAACAAAAAGAAAACATTTTGTTGCCAAAAATATACAAGAAGCTTTCAAGATTTTCAGATGTATTTAAGAGTGCCTACTTGTTAAAAAAACTTTTCAAGCAGCCTGAACTCTTTTTATCTTATAGAACTTATGAACTTGACTCTTTGAAATAAAATTTACTCGAAGCCTTGTGTTGAAGAGCTTAGATAGGGGTTCTTCTAGAAACTGTGAGCTAATGCAGTATGTATTCACCCATGGAGCCCTGGCCTTAAACACTGGTTTAGATCACACAAGTATATTTGAGAAAGTTACTTGACATAAAGTCTTAAAATAGCCAAGAAATTAGACCCTGCTGGAAGCCTTTATTCCTGAGAAGCCTATGTCAGGTATGAGATACTCTGCAGGACCCGTGTAGGTGCAAACCTCCCTGCCCTGCACTCTACTGCCTTCCATTTCAGAAGTATCCAACAGAGATAAATAAACTTGAATGGCCATGAATGACATGGAGCACTGCATGAAGAGATTTTTAAAGGGACAAATCATCTTACTCACAGTCCACAGGAACACCAATTCTACACTATGTTTAAATGACATTATTCCAGTTGTTGCACTTCAGTAGAGGGGTCTATCCCAAATAATGGGCTCTTGAAACACAACCAATGAAGTCATATTTGACCATCATTTCAATAGGAAAAAATGTTTTAGGATTAAACCTGGCAGAGGAGCAATGTAAGGAATAGAAAGGTACCTCTTCCAAGGTATTTTTTTTCTTTCCAGCAGTGATAACTTGACAGAAGCAAAGGCTTGATTTAATGCAGTTCCAAACCAGTGTTGAAGAAAGCAGTTTCTCTGTGCAGATGATTATATAGGAAATACTGAAACCAATTTGAGGTGATCACACAAACCACAAAGCACTGATGAACATTAAGGGTTTTCTTTCCCATACTTTTGTGGGTGTTTGTTGTCTGGTCATGGCAATTTGAAGCTAGCATCTACCACATGAAATGGTTAGTAGGGTTGTGCCTGGATATGCTTTAAAAATGGTCTTCAGCTTATTCAGATGCCCGTAATGGCAAGGGCTTCGTAGCCATGCTTTTTCAGCAGCAACAGAACTGTGGCTGCCAAAAATGGCTGCTTTTAATTTATTTCAGCTACACTTGGAGTGCAGAGAGTGCAGAGAGTGAGAAAGGAAAGGATCACCAAAAGGGTGTTTTCTTAAGTCCTTGCCTTAAATCCAGGTTTTCTTGAAAGACAGAAGGAAAAGGATACCAGAAAGGGTGTTTTCTTAAGCCATTTTCTTAAATCCAGGTCTCCTTGAAAGACAGAAGGGAAAGGATCACAGAAAGAGTGGTATTTTAACTCTGGTGCTTTTAATACAATTCTTAATGAAGGAAGGGGAGCCTGGGAAAGGGAGGACAGGAAGGTAAGCCCATTACCGCCAATGGGCTTGATAAAAAAAAAAGCTTTCAGCTTCCCGGATCAAAAATGGCTTTCTGTCCTCTTGTGTGGCAGCAGCTAAATAGAAAAATAATTATAACCTAATGAAATTAATGAAGTTTTACCTTAGAAGGGATTCCTAATAGTGTGGGGAAGGAATTCTGGTAGTAATTCTGGTGGAAGGGAAGAATAACAGATGGTATAGAGGACAGGAAGGCAAGAGACCTATCTTAAGTCAATATTTGAGGAAGCCAAGGCCGGAGCTGGGCTATATGTGGAAGGTTACAAGAGTTGGTGCCAAGAACAAATTGATAATTATTGATCTAAGGAGAAGCAAACATCTGAAGATATGGTATAACAGCGCCACCTCCTGTCTGGTTGAAGTAAATAGCAGACAAAATTTAATATATTTTTTTAAATGATCAGTTGAGGAAACTAATGTATTGTGAATGTATTGGGAAGGTAATTAAAGAGAATTAATAAGGGAAATGCTTGCTTTGAATAAGTTAAAAATACATATATGAAGATGTGTGGAATCATATAATATGATGTGTGAGGAAATATATGAAGTTATGATTCATTTTAAAGATTCACTTTAATGTAAATCATCTGGGAGCGTGGTCAGATGATGTAAGGGGAAGTTGTGGAAAATATAGTATTTTGCCAACAAATGTTCTTGCCAACAAATGTTCTTGGCCACGATTCGAGGACAAACTGATTAGATTGTGTAAATGTTAAGTGACTTGTACGCATGTGCAAACTGGATAATTTTGCCTATAAATACTGGGTGTTTTGGGTTAGTGCTTTGTACCACATCAGCCAGATTGAAGCTGAGGTGCCCTTACCCGGGTAAGCATTAAATTCTGTGAACTTGCAAAGCTGTCTCTGTCTCTTCCTTCTTCTTCGATCTCCTGGATTATTTGGAATTGGGGACCCCTCCCCGCTATATTACTGGAGATCAGCTGTGTGTATTCAGGAAATTTCCAAAAAATGGATTGAGGCCCCCACTGAAATCCAGGACACCAAAACAAATCACAGTTTACCCAAATTGCACAACCCAAATAGTTAGTGCAGATGGGACCAAAGTGTCTAGGACAGTTGTGCATATACAATATTTGGAACTCATATTTTAAATGCATTATCTAAGGATCTGGTAAGTGGGTATAAAGAAAGAAACATTCAAAATTTTGCCCAATACTGTATATAGTCATTGTACCTATGTAGGGACAATAAAAGTATGTAATGACTGTGATCTTGACAAAAACCTAGCTCAGGGGCAAAAATAAGACTATAAGGCAAAACATCTGTTGCTGAGGATGGTTTTGAGAAACTAGTATCTACATCCTTTCTTTAGTTGGTTGCATGCATGTTTGCTAACCTTTTTATTAAATCTATATTACTGGAGATCAGCTGTGTGTAGTCCATTCTGCTGGTGACTGAGGTGCGGGTGAGTGATGTTTTCATCCTCCACCCAGGTAGACTATGACATGGGAATGTGACAGGGATTCTTCTTCTGATAATTACAGTCTTGCTGGCTGGCAGAAGGGAGGCAGAAATATCATCCATTCATGCTGCAATCACCAGGAGAACAGACCTTTCCTTATGGTCAATGCCTGGTAAAATAGGTTGGATGGGTCATGTCTAATAGTAGCAATATGTGACTAAGGACCTCATCACATTGATTAAAATAACTGTCCTAAGATGCTTAGAGCCTTCTTCAGGGACAGAGCCCCACAGCAGCCTCACGGCAGCCATCACATGATGTAATGTGACTTCCACTGAGGCTCTGCCACCAACTGGGGTGAAAGTATTGCCGGGCACTTTCCATGTTGTGCACCGCACACTTCTGCCCTATTTGCGCTTCCCCTGTATGATTGGGACGTCTTAGAAACTCCAAGTTACACATACAAAAGTCTGATCCTGAATTTCAGCTATTGTTTTCTGCCAGAAAATGTTGATTCCTCCCCCAACAAAAAGTTATTTACAAATGCTTTTGCTTGCCAGCCCCCAAAATGAAGAGACCATACAACAATTATGGATTGAAATATGGGCAACTTTTATTAACTATTATCTAATTAAACTTGGAAACTGTATATCTTTCTAAGGATGGTATGAACTTGGTGTGGAAAAAAGCCCAGGTAGTGTCCTTGCCTGGCCTACCCCTCGGCTAATTAGGGTGAAACACCTGGGTCCCCTGTTGACCTAACACAGGCAACCTTAAAGAGAAACGTTTCAGGGAATTCTGCCCTAAGAATGTCGAGGCCAGACTCTCCCCATTGCTAGAACATTTCTTTTCACCCTCACCTCGGCTAATCGAACCACCGGGGAGGGTTTCCGTTCATGGCCTTCACCCCAAAGGGGGGTGACTAGGGTATGCACCAAATTGTAAGTTCCCTAACTGTTTTCCGTTAAGACCTACTTAAGACCACACCAACCCAATTTGCCCTCTGAGAACAGTATAGGGTAGGCAAAAAAAACCCTCCTAAAACATAGGAGAGAAAAATTCCTACCCAACTAAATAATTATACTGTTAATGGGTGGGCATGGTGAGGCAATGTTAGATGAAGAATGAGCTGGAGGAGGCCAACTGGTATCCTCATGGCTCTGTCCACAAAAGTAGTCTCGGCTGGGACTACTTTAGCTTTGCTCCTCTTTGGTGGAGGAGGCAAACTTCTTTCCTTCTCCGCTGTGCCAGGGAGGAAAGATAATTTTTAAAATGCAATCTTGCCCATTGGGGGAAGACTTGCATCTGTTTGTCTAACAATCCAGTCATATGGAGAATTTTCCCCCCAAATCCAAAAATCTCTACCACTGGTAAACTGAATCTCTGAAGAATCCATTCAGTGCAATATAAAGGCTGAAATGCATCAGGCTTTTTATAAGATAGGTTAAATTATAAAGGCATTTAGCCTGCTGTGCTAGCATGCTGGTGCTTCACCAAACTATAAATTCCAACATTTCATAGCATTGAGCCATGGCAGTTAAAGTGGTATCAGACTGAATAAATTCTACAGTGTAACCTGAAAAGTTTCTCCTGGAAAACAACACGTCTACATGATTTGCAATTGTTGTTAGAAAACAATACTACTTATTTTATTTTATTCTACATATTACTTGACTTGTGTTCTCTTATATTCTCTCTTTTTAAAAAAGTGGAGTAAGGAATAGAGAAAAATTAAGCTTGCATGCATGATAATAACTTTTTAATTATATGCCCTGCTTACCTTATGCACAGGAGCTAAAATAAGAGAGGTACCTGGTTAGAATGTTTAATCTGATCACTATTCATGTTGGGGCTTTTTCAGATCCTAACATCTAGGTGTCACAAATTATATCAAAGTCTTTAGGAATCACCTTGATCTGTGGACTGATTTTTCTTTTCCCCCAAGGCTTCAATTCCTTCAAGTTCTTACATTCAGATTTTGCATGTCATAAATATTTCCGTGCTCCACACATCTCTTTTATCATAGTCTTGGCTATTTGCGAATAAATAGTCATTTTGGGGGGTGGGGGTGGGAGATGAGAACATTTTTTCAGCTTTTTAATGAGGTGCATAACAGCAAAAATCTGAGGGACGTAATATCATTTTCTTCTATCAAAAAAGAAAGACGGAGGTCTTGAAACAGATTCATGTGTCCTTTGCCATACTTTCATGTTATAAAAAACCATGTTGCATTTGGATGAATGGGAAACATCTATACTATAGATTATACAGCAAAACATCTCAGGCTATAATTAACAGTTGCTATTAAAGATCCAGTGGCATGCTTCCAGTGGACCTTACTCTCATGAGTAGAAGTAGTAACTCTCCCTTTGGCGCACCCTGAAAACCTGTTCTAAGAGACCAGAAAACTCTCTGGAGTCTTTTTTGGTATAGAAGCAACAGAAAAGACTTCTTTGATTTCTCATATCTCTGATCATCACAATTTTGCGTGGAATATTTTGTCTGTATTCCCATCGTCCCAGCACAAACAATTCCCAGATATGCTCTAGAAAAGAATACCTTCCCAACTATCCTAATTTAGCAGGGACTGTCCTGATTATACTCATTCATTGTTTCACTTTTTCAGTGGTTTTTACATATTCCAAGTTTCCCCCCACTTTATTTGTTTGTCCTCAGCTTACTTCAGTTGCTGAAAACTGAGTCAAAAATAGTTTGCTCTCAATGAACTCAGCAGGATGGAGAGGAGAGGATCACCATTTTGGTGTTTTCAATAGACTTGGGTAAAAGCAAAACTGTAGCAGCCTCTCCTAACCCATGATTTCTTCTTAATTAATAACTTTTTCCATGTTGGCCATACTCTGATGTTGCTTAGCCACATGTTTCCCACTTTCCCTCTGTGAAATCTTGGACAGTATGAACACTTGCCTGGGGTAGCCATCACAAGGCAGCCTGATGTGACATCCCTTTTCCTACACCCATTTTCCCAACTCTTACATTAACTCTATCTCTTTCTGGTAATGGTAGCAATTTCTTTTGCTTGGAAAGAATATAGGGCGGCAAAAAATAGAGGCTATTTTTTATTTTTCATTTGGGATTTTTTTTGGGGGGGGTGGGGGTGGGTGTTTTAAAAATCTAGCAGAATATCTTGGAGATTCTTCAGTTCATACAGCCATAAGTTAAAATGAGCTCATGGCACTTAGCATCAACAACAAAACCTGAGCCTCAGATCTAGCTCATGGTGTTAATGTATCTAAGATCTCCCGCAATGCTGCATTGCTAGCTAGCTACCATTGTTGAGAAAGGGTCAGGTTGCATCCACTAATGACTTACAGGAAATACGCCAAAATAGTGAATTACAGTCCTGGCCAAAGATACATCACAGTATTTCCATTTGTAAAGACAAAAGTAATTCATTAATATTGTAACACATTACAAGGAACTCATTGCTTCACAATATGTTCATATGAAATATATCCTTTTACATGCCATATATAGTGGTGCAAATCTACAATAGGTAGCAATGACCTAGTTTTTTTCTCACACTGAGGATACTTTTGTAGTCTTTCTTCTACCATCTATAAGATAACTGTATGTCAAATTAGGTCATCAGTATTGTTTTTTATGGCATTGACTTTCAAATGTCATCAATACAAAATTTTCATGACACCTGAGATAGCATGAGATATGCTTGGAATGTGATTGTGATAAAGCATAATGATGGTTACACATATGAATCATGCAGATTTATAATAACATAGAAAGAAACTGATGCCTATTGAAGTCAAAGAAATTGGATTTGCATGTGTAAAAGAACTTTGCTGAAGCTCTGTCAGGTACTACTACTTACAGTTGCCTCATAAAGTATGAAAACACTAACACAAAGGAATACTTTGATGACTCAGTGGAAGCTCATTACCTGTTTTCTTTTCTATTGTGTCCAGCAAGCTTGGAATTTCCTTTTCAATTTTGTACACTATAGGAGGATGCCACATTATACTTGCAAGCTCTATTGTAAATGTTAGCAGGAAAACTTTAAATAATCTTCATGATAAGCATTATCTTTTAGTGAGGCTAAATATTGTTATGGTTACTGACAGACTATTCTTTTGAAAAATTACTTTGCTAATAGAGAGATGTGATCTGATGAAATTGGACCTAATAGTTTGAGGATGGATTTTGAAAAAAAAATCCAGGCAATTAACTTGCTGAAATCATGTGCCCAGGCTTCCACCCAATGGAACCAGATGACCCAAGCAGACAGCTCAGCTAGGAATTGGCATTAGCTTTCTCAACACAACAGGCATCCATCCGCAAAGTGCACTTGGGGAAGGGCAAGTTGTTCCACTGAAACATATTGCTGTCCTATTAAAGCCCATGGAATCTAAATGGGTGAGGACCTGCAGAAATATTTCCAAAAAAGGTGCCCATACAACCAGGAAACACCCCACTTCCAATCTCAATTTAAGCTCTAAAACTATCTTGGCAATATAGTTGGCTATGGTTTGACCATCAGAATGCTCTCCATTCTCAAAAGCTTTTTATTTCCTCTCCATCCCATATAGGGATGCCCATCTTTCTCCTTCCTTTAATCAGTGAATAGCCCTGAAAAAATGGTTTTGAGCTAATTGACCACACTGTTGCTAACAGGAAGAAAGTTGGTCAGATAAAATCCAATGGGAACTGCTACTCTCTGAATGAAAACTGGGTTTATTATCTCTGCATTGAATCAGTTATTTCACCCTTTCAGAAATATTGTAAGGAAAGCCTGTGGAAGTCAATGGAAATCTCTTTATCTTCTCAGAGAAACTGCTTAGGGAGCAAAGTCACTACTTAATTTTTGATGGAATTGATTACAAATTACTGATATATTAAAGTATAGTTATTTTAATAACCATAATAGTATTAATACTTTATTTGCTATAATAGTACTAAACATTTATTTTATTTTATTATTCTCTGTCTCTTTGTTTCTCTGCATAACACACACAAATAAATGAAAACAGGCAAAAAGTGAGACAAATAATGTATTATTACTTTTTAAAATTAATTTTATTTTTAAAAGGTTTGTAAAATTACATTTGTACAGAAGTTGATTATAAATTGTATGACTTTAACTGTATTTGTGTTTGGATTGGTTGCACTAATGCTGGAGCGGCCTAGCTGAGAGGAGTGCGTTGCCATGGAGACGATGCTGTAGAGAAGTGGGAGGAGCTTGGAGGGGAGAGTTTGAGAAACGACAGTTTAAGTTCAGTCGGGGTTAGAGTGAGGAGTTGAGAGAGAAGGAGAGGAAAAGGTGGCTGAGTGACTTCTGAAGCAAAGTTTCGAGGCTTTGGAAAGCCGGGTCTGGCTATTGAAAGTTTCTCTGGCTAGGGTAGCTGAAAGGGGGAAACATAGCCGGAATTCTTTAGTCCAAGGAGAGGCTAAAGAATAGCTTATTTAGAATTTGATCTAGGAAGGATCAAATAAGGGAAATATCCCTGTATTGATACTTTGTCCGAAGCAAGTGCTCTATGTCAAGAAGATACTGTATAACCTGAAAGAGTGTAACATTCATCTAACCAAGCATTATTCTGAGTTCCATAAGAAAAGTTACAACTTGCAACCACACGCTTTGTGCTCAATAAACTTGTTAACTTTTGTTTGAAGACTGCCTCACCTCCATTAATTCTGCGTCCAGTGTACCATATCTCCCAATAATACCTCACATCACACATTGGTGGCACCATTAAGAGTAATAAATAATAAATCGTCCCTCCTCTCTCCTAACTTTTTACAACATTAAAAGACAAAACGTGAACCAAGAAAAGAAATACAAAGCAGAAACACAAAAATGCCAAGAAAAAAAAGAGAAAGAAAAAATAAAGAAAAATACATGTCCTCCCATTTGTCCTCACTTGACCAAAAGAGAACAACAAAAGCTTCACCCTCTAGGCCTCCCAATGTTGACTCCTTTCACAAAAAACCCCTCAAATTATTCTTCAAAACTCAAAATTGTCAAGTACTTCTCTTCCTCATGCAAAAGTAAATAAAAAGTTTATAGTCTTTCAAAAAAAATTCAAATGTTCCTTCTTTTAGTAAATATGTTAATTTGTCCATCTCAGCCAAGTTCATCATTTTCATCATCCAATCCTCTGTTATTGGTGTTGCTGAGTTTTTCAATTTCTGCACATAGAGCAATCTGGCTGCTGTGATCATGTACGCAACAGTTTATCATAATCATTTGTATCAGTCAGACCAAACAGAAAAGCCTCAGGTTTTAACTTGATATTTTCCCCAAAAAGCTTTCTAGATCATCTTATGCATTTGAATCCAATGCTTTTTGGCATGTGTACGTGTCCAGTGTTTAAATTTCCAGCAAGTGTTGGAAACCTCTGTAGACACTTTAGAAAGCTTTTCAGGAGTCATGTAACACTGATACATTGTTTTATTTAAAAAATCCCTTTCAAATTATAACAATGTAAATTTTAATCCATTGTTTCACATTTTCTCCCATTGATCCAACACTATATTATGCCCAATATTTTGTGCCCACTTTGTCATGCATTCTTTAACTTGCTCATCTGCCATTTCCCAGTCCAATAACATCTTATACATTTTAATGTTCATCATTAGCACATAATTGCAACTCAAATTTCAGTTTACTCAGTTCAATACCAACTAATTGCTTGTCTTGCCCGAATCTTTCCGTTAACTATAAATAAAAAAAAACATTTAAAACAAAAACCCTCTGCAATCAATTGTTCTCTTGTTTTAATCTTATATTCCCCTGGTACAGTTTCTATGAGATCTTGATAAGTTAACCATTTCTTCTTGCTTGTGTCTTTTCTGTAAAATGCTTCTTGCACAGATACCCACATTGGCATCTTTGGGCATAAGATTAATTTATATATCTCCCATATAATAGAATGTGCTTAACATTATGATTTTTAAAAACCACATTCACTTTCACTTTGTCATACCACATGTAACCAAGCTAACCATATCTCAGATCATATCCCCCTTCAACACCCTTGAATTGCTCAACAGGTTTTTTTATCTGTATTACATATCTGTATTACATATATGTAATAATAAATTTATATGAAAACCACTAGGACTAGATAGTAGGCCTGGGTAACAACGGAAAAAAATTGTTTCTAAAATCGATTTGTATTTGGGGTTTTTTTTGTTTCGATATTTAAAATAATTACAAAATTTTCCCTTAAAAAAGTTCGGTATTTACGAAATTTCTTAAATATTTACGAATTGATTCGTAAAGATGGTGCCCGCGTTAGCGCATGCGCAAAAGCATTTATGAAAATTCGTAATTTGCCGGGAATAACGAATCGATTTGTTAAGATGGCGCCCGCGTTAGCGCATGCGCAAAAGCATTTACGAAAATTCGTTATTCGCAAAGCCCCGTTAATAACGAATCGATTCGTAAAGATGGCGCCCGCGTTAGCACATGCGCAAAAGCATTTACGAAAATTCGTTATTCGTAAAAATAATGAGCGAGCACTGTATTATGTAGCACTTTGTGTTGGTAAAAGGAGCGCACTGGTTGGAACTACACAAATGAGCGAGCACTGTATTATAGCACTTTCTGTTGGCAAAAGGAGCGCACAGGTTGGAACTACGCAAATGATGAGCGAGCACTGTATTATGTAGCACTTTGTGTTGGCAAAAGGAGCGCACTGGTTGGAACTACACAAATGAGCGAGCACTGTATTATAGCACTTTCTGTTGGCAAAAGGAGCGCACGGGTTGGAACTACACAAATGATGAGCAAGCACTGTATTATGTAGCACTTTGTGTTGGCAAAAAGAGCGCACTGGTTGGAACTACACAAATGAGCGACCACTGTATTATAGCACTTTCTGTTGGCAAAAGGAGCGCACTGGTTGGAACTACACAAATGACAAACGCACACACAGCCACAGAAGGGTCTTTTCTTTTTTTAGAATATTTTTTTATTTTTTTTAAGAAAAAAAGAAAGGTATTTTTCAAAAATATTTAAAAATGGAAAATGAACAAAATGCTCTCCCTGCTGTGGAGCAAACAGCCACAAGACAGGGACAAACAATAGCACACAGCCACAGAAGGGTCTTTTCTTTTTTTAGAATATTTTTTGTTTTTTTTTAAGAATAAAAGAAAGGTATTTTTCAAAAATATTTAAAAATGGAAAATTAACAAATTAACAAAAACTGCCCTCGCTCTCCCAACAACAGAATAAAGGAATGCAAAAATGAAAGCAAATGAATCAATGCAAGGAATGAATCCAAGCTTAGCAATAGCCAACCAAGCCAAGCCAATGCAAGCCGCCCTCCCGGACCTCCCGTCTGCTCTTCTCCCTCGCCTCCACAACAATGAGCAATGCGGCCATGCGGAGCCGCTTTTAAAGGGCTTCCCGGCCAATCACAATCAGCCACGGTGCACTGCTTGGGTGCTTGGGAGCGCCGGATTGGCTCCCAGGGCACCAGCATCCTCCATCCCATTTCCGAAACGGGCGGAATCTCGTAAAAAGTATGGGGGATGCCGTTTCGTTATTTAAAAACCCTTCCGGGTTTGAAAATATGTTTTGTATTCATTTTGTAATTGTTAAATATAACGAATATTTAACGAATTACAAAATTAACGAACGAAACCGCCCAGGCCTACTAGATAGTGATCAGAGATGCAAAGAAGATTAGTTTCTTCACATTCTGCCTTGAGATTCACTAAATGTTCAGGGAGACAAGAACACAAGATTAAATAACTATTAGCATACATGGTTTTCGGAAAGGATTTCAAGAAAGGGTTGTTATGGATTTAAAGGATAGGGTTATATAAACAAAATATCACCACCAATATCTCCTCAGTCCTTTTGCAGTTCCTTACCATCTCATCACATTTATCTTCAGCTCTAGGACATTTACAGGACAGGTCCATGACGGAGCCCACTAGAATCCATCACATGAGACATGGCTACTTCTGGCAGGGCTCCATCCTGGCTCTGTTCTGCATTGTGGGACAGAGTAAAGAGAACATGGGAGGCTTCTCATAAGAAAAACTGGGAAAAGCATGAGGGGAAGCCAGGTGACAATGCCCATGGGATGAAGAAGGGGGGTAATGTGGGCAATATGGGCCATGGGGCAATGGTTTTCCCCACTGCCTGCCAGATTAACCTGCTGCCCCATGGATGCCCCACTTTCCCCTGGCTTCAGTTGCTTAATGAGATGAGGTCCACAGAGAACTATTCAGCTTACAGTAGAATACTGAAAACATTTAGAAAACTTCCAGAATATTTTTTTGACATCTTTCCAAACTCACTGTGGTTAGAAACTCCTGGTAAAGTAAAATCTTTTAAAATTCTGTTCCTGAAGTGAAGCAATTGATATTAACCTGCGATAAGGCAACATGCCATTCCACTGTAAACATTCATATTACTGAAGAGCTTTAGCAAACAAAGTTTAGTGGCCTTTAGGACATTTGGAATCAATATTTCATCACTGGAAACACAAGATGTGTAAATATATGAGCCTACATGCAGGTTAGCGTATGCCTTTAATAATATCATGATTCAAGGATTAAAAAACTGGATTTCTATAACATTTCAGAACATTCATGTTTCTTTTAGACTTTTGCAATCTTTGGGGGGGGGGGGGTGGGTGGGTGGGGGTGTGTGTAAATCATTTCCACTCCATTTCCACTCTTAGTTTCATAAACGAGGGAGAAAGTAAAACATTCAAAAATGCACCATAAAATGTTTTCATTAGAGAATCATATGGGTTCCCTTTCAGAACAAATCTGTTTAATCAACTAATCAACTGCTGCACGTAAGTGAACATGAACATCTAGATGAATGTCCCAACATAAGTATGTTTTAACTTAGAAATCCTCACTTGGCCTAGAGTGATGTTTTGACATCCTAATGTGTGTTTTTTTTACCTATAATCAGTGCAAATGAGGTCCCTTTTGCCCCTAAACCAGTTCTAACAGCATGACAGAAAGAAACAAAAACTTGGACTGGATTCCTAGTCAGAGCAGCTCTGGCTCCTCTTCCTGCAAGGTAGAAACTCCAGCTCCATGTGATTACTTCCACTGGATGTTCTGGGAAGAGTCCAACTTGGAGGTTCCACTTCAGAGATGATAGTCCACCCTGGTGAAGCAGAGCCTCAGCCTAAACAAAGAGTACTTTTTTTGCTTCAAGAAGAGAGAGAAGGAGAGAGGGAGAGAGCAAGAGAGGGAGCGGGAGGCTGGAATTATAGTATGAAGAAAATGATGCTGTTTTGCCTTGCTGCACACTGGTTGCCTCAAATGTGCTTCCTTGCTACAGTGGCTGAATGGAACCAAAGCCTGCCTATCATTATTTGTTATTTATCAAGTACATTTTTATTTTTAAAAACAACAAAAATTAAGGTGTTTTTAGTGCACAGAGGCAGAATGGATTAATATCAATTCAATGGGGAAAATTGCTTTGAAATAATAATGTTTTGACTTAAGACCACAGTCATAGAATAAATTAAATTCTTAAGTTAAGGTATCACTGTAGCTCTACTCAAGTCATGACTTGCAATAGGTTTGTCTCTCTGAAATGACAAATATTCAGAAGCATAAATATTTGAATATGACCCACTTTGAATATGACCCACTTCAGGGAGTCTTGTGTTCTTTTTCACATTTCCTGAATCTATATGAAACAATTTCAGCCAATTCTGGATTAAAGATTTATCTAAATATAAAGCCCCCCCCCCCCACACACACACACATTAGAAACACAAACCTGGTTATTTTCTTTTGAAATCATCCCAGTCTTTCCAGGAAAGCCAAACAATATTGCCACCCTTGAACGCAAGTTTTCATTTTCTTTTCATTTTCTGACAACATTTTTCCCCTGAGGTTTTTTGCAAACACATATTAGATAAAACCCAAGTGGTGAACTTTGGCAATCTCTACTTGACTGAGAGGCCATTTTATACATTCAGGAGAATCACAATGCTTTTTTAAAGGGCTGGACTGCTTTAGGCTGATGGAAAGGAATTGCATGTTTAAAAACTTGCATCTAAACTCCAAACAACATCCTTACCAGCATTTTACATATGTAAAATTAACATTTAAAAGAGAAGAAATTCTGCAGCTACTTGAACAGCTTGAGACAGGAAGATGGGTTTATCTACACTGCCATATAATGCAGTTTGAAACTGCACTGTTTGGTCAGTGTGGACTGAAATAATGCAGTTCAATGCAGTTATACTGCTTTATATGAGTCTAGACTGACTATATAAACCAGTTTCAAACTGCATTATATAGCAGTGTAGATGGGCCTTGGGAGAAAGCAAGGTTAGGTGATGGGAGAAATCTCTATGGAGATGTTTCTGTCACCCTCACAGAACCATGATAATGCTTTGTCATCTCATGTCTAAGATGACAGAGATACCACCTACACTGCCATATAAAGCAGTTTGGAACAGCATTATATGGTTGATAGAGTATAATGCAGTTTAGCTACACTAAACTGTATTATATATGTTTAGACTGACCATATAATGCTATTTCAAACTGCTAATGGCAGAGTAAATAGGACCAGAGTAGATGGATCAGGTGTAGGGGTGGCAAAACTATTTTTGTTCCTGGGATTTCTAGAGCTTAAGTCTACAAACACCTGGAAGAGCACAGTTTGAGGAACACTGGAATAAAAGATTGTTGTTGTTCATTCATTCAGTCATCTCCGACTCTTCATGATCTCATGGACCAGCCCACGCCAGAGCTCCCTGTCGGCCATCACCACCCCCAGCTCCTTCAAGGTCAGTCCAGTCACTTCAAGGATGCCATCCATCCATCTTGCCCTTGGTCGGCCCCTCTTCCTTTTACCTTCCACTTTCCCCAGCATAATTGTCTTCTCTAGGCTTTCCTGTCTCCTCATGATGTGGCCAAAGTACTTCAACTTTGTCTCTAGTATCTTTCCCTCCAATGAGAAGTCGGGCTTTATTTCCTGGAGGATGGACTGGTTGGATCTTTTCGCAGTCCAAGACACTCTCAGAAATTTCCTCCAACACCACAGTTCAAAAGCATCAATCTTCCTTCGCTCAGCCTTCCCTAAGGTCCAGCTCTCACATCCGTAGGTTACTACAGGGAATACCATGACTTTGACTATGCGGATCTTTGTTGCCAGTGTGATGTCTCTACTCTTTACTATTTTATCGAGATTGGAAATTGCTCTCCTCCCAAGAAGTAAGTGTCTTCTGATTTCCTGAACACAGTCTGCATCTGCAGTAAAAGATACTCAGTCTATAATACAAAAAAAAAATTATTGCTAGCTTTGTGTGGAACATTTTTCTACAATATTAGAGAAACATTCAAATACATGTATGTCAGTAGTAAAAGGTGGCACCTCTCGTCAAACTCAAATTTGACAGGTACCACGCCCACTTTTGGGGAAGGCCCCTCCCACGCCCCGCCCACTCAATGCCCGGAAGTCCCGCCTGCCCTAAACAGGAAATGGATGCCTGAGAGTCCCTCCCACGGGCTGAAACCCCACCCCAGTGTCCACCCCCACCCCGCCCAACCCATTTGTGTGGAACATAGCATGGATAGACCTATCCCCAACGAATGGCATGTGGAAATGAACAGCCTGAGCCCCTAGCGGCCCCTTTCTAAGATGCCATCACGTGATGTGTGGTAACCAATAGGGAATGGTTTAGGCCCTCAAGATGCCCATGTGATAGTGGGGCCCAATAGGCGGTGTTTTTAGGGTTTAAATAACTGTACTAGAGTTTTAGGGAGGCGCTCTGACTATTTTGCAGAACAACACATAATATGGAATCGCCCGCTGGCCCTTCAACCTCCGTGAGCCTTTCAGCACCAGATGCGCCTAGAAAGAAAAAAGCAACTATGAAGAGAACAGCTGAAAGCGAGTACAGGTACTGGTCTTATCCGATCACAGAAGGGGCAACAGGATTTTCCATACCGGGAACACCTGTGAACAGTCCTAAAAAGCGGAGAGAATCCTCGAGTGCAAAACCACCGACAAGGCTCAACTTATTACCGGGTCTTTATGCTGTGGAAAATAAATTCACAGATGTTGAGCCTGATTTTTATGGTCGGGGTACAGACTGTGTCGATTTGAAAAAGCTTTACCCTGAAATGCCGAGAATGCGATGTGGCGACGCTGATGTGGATGTTGATGATGAAGGGTATGGAAGTCTGACTAATAACCTCGGCTACCAGGACGAAGAGATAGTGCCTGATACAGACCCTGAGGATTTGAGAAGATGGCATGCCAAAATGGAGGAAAAACGCCGGGCGGAGGCTGAGGCTGAAAAGATGGATGAAGGAATGGACTGTAAAGCAGACTATAAGGATAGCGAGAGTATGTGTGAAGAACCAAACCCAGACAGAAGCATTCGGAGGTCACTCCTATCTGATCTGTTGAAGTATGCGGCAGAGGAAAAGGAAAACACGGCTGTTGATGAAAACACTTCTGACGGTTTTGAGAGTTCTAAGGTAAGCGTTAGAATGTCCATACTGTGTATGTGTGGGGGTGGGGTAGGGTGGGGTATGGTGTTGTGAAAGAGAGTGATGAAATTGTGTGTTGTAGACTCATTGCTATTTGTTTGATTTCCGTAGGGAAGTATCCACTTTTCGGGTGATGTGCGGAATCTACAGATCGGGGACTCGCAGACCATGGAAGTTTCCATCATGTCCTGTCTTTAAAACAAATCCAGCAGAATAGAGATGCTATGTGTGTTTTCTCAATAAAATGAGTTTGATCTATACCCTTGTGTTCATTTCATGCATTAAGAACCATGTCAGAATACGCAGAAATCCTAAAGAAAATATATTATTCGCCGGGGAAGGTAGGAAGCCTCGGAGGCGTTTGTCCGCTTTTTCAAGAAGCCAGAAAACAATGCAAAAGTGTGAGGAAGCGGGATGTTACTCAATGGTTATCCAAACAAGACAGTTACACGTTACACAGGCCAGCGAGGATCCATTTTAGAAGAAACAAGACTATTGTTTCTCATGTGGATTCTCAATGGCAGGCAGATTTAGTGGATATGCAGCGACTTTCAAAGTATAACCGTGGTTACAAATACATTTTAACAGTGATAGACATCCTGTCTAAATACGCATGGGGAGTACCTCTGAAGGATAAGTCAGCTAGAGAGGTGGCAGGGGGGCTTAATGCAATCTTTACACAAGATGGTCGAAAACCTGAAAAATTACAGACAGACCGGGGGCGAGAGTTTCTAAACAAGGCAGTATCCACGCTTATGAAACATCATGGGGTCCATCACTTTGTCACCAACAACGAGGTTAAAGCTGGAGTTGTGGAGCGATTTAACAGAACTTTAAAAACAAAAATGTGGAGATATTTCACAGCTCATAACACTTTTACCTACATCGATGTTCTGCCTTTGTTACTCAAAAGTTATAACCACAGTTTTCACCGCACTATCAAAGCGAGACCCGTAGATGTTAACGACTCCAACGCCTTAACAGTGTGGAGGAGAGTTTACGGGCCCCCTGTGAAAAGAATAGAGGTAAAAGCAAACCAAATCAGAAAAGGAGACCACGTGAGGATTTCCAAAAGCAAGGGTAAATTTGCTAAGGGGTATGAACAGAACTTTACCACAGAGATATTCATTGTGGACCAGGTTCTTCAAAAAACAGACAAGCCGGTGTTTCTTTTGAAAGATTATGGGGGTGAAGATGTCATAGGCAGCTTTTATGCTGAAGAACTGCAAAAGATTAATACAGACAAAGACTGCATCTACAGGATTGAAAAAATTCTATCCACAAAAGGCCAGGGGGCGAGAAAGCAATACTTAGTGAAATGGTTAGGATGGCCTAGCAAGTTCAACAGTTGGGTTCAGGCTTCCGAAGTAACAGAACTTGCCTAGCTGAGAGCTTTTTATTCCTAAGGAAAGAAATGGGGGATGGTGGTTTTTACGTCACATTACCTAGCAATGCGAGTGCTATAGCCTTTCCCGGGAACTCCATTTCAAGCTTCACTATATCATTAGCAAAACCTCTAGAGCTCTCGGGGGCCTGGGAAGTAGGACTAGTTGAAATACAGTATCCTCACACCTGGGATAATCTGACGACTCACCCAACTTTTACTATTGTACAAGAAGAAAAGAAGTGGGTCTTCTTTCTGGAGAACGGGTATTATTCTAACATCCCAGAGCTGTTGAGATATATGAACTAACGCATTACAGCACGATGGAACCCACTGAATGCGGTTCTTAAATATGAACCAGTGAGCAGAAGGGTCCTACTTAAACCCGAGAATAAGTATAAGATAGTAGCTGATAAGGAATTACAGTATATATCAGGGCTGCCCCCCAACATTCCGGCCAATGAGTCAGCTTTCTCAGCAGACATCACAGGAGGTTTCAACACCTTATATGTTTACACCGATATAGTGGAGCACCAGCTCGTTGGGGATTTCTACGTTCCTCTGCTGCGATGTGTGCCGGTGCAAGGGAAGAATAACGATCGTATCAACATCTGTTACGATAAACCCCACTACATCCCCATGAGCAAACACCACATAGACACTCTCACTGTCGAGATAAAGTCAGACCAGAACAAAAATGTACCATTTCGTTTTGGAAAGGTGATCGTGAAGCTTCACTTCCGCCCCAGGAGGACCTAGGATTTTTAAAATGGTCATCTTGAAATCCTATGGGGACCCTGGTCTTTATAAAAACTATTACAGGGCACAAGCTGGAAACGGTCTACCGGGGTATCATGGTATTCCACAAATGTATGGCTCGGGCCTAGGCGGGATTTTCAGAAGCCTTTTCCGAAAAGCTGTACCGCTTTTGAGAAGAGGCTTTGACATCATTAAACCCCACGCTAAAACAGCCGCGCGTAATATAGCCAACGACATGGTCGGTCATATCACCCAGGCTGTTCTAAACAGAACAAGACCTGCAAACCCTCAAGAGGGATCGGGGCTTATGTATATTAGAAGGAGAAGAGGGTTAAAAAGAAAAGCATCGCAACTGAGATTGAAAGGCCCTCCTCAACCCATTAAAAGGAAAGTGCAACGTAGAAAGAAACCCCAGAAGCGTCGAGGAGGTAGAAAGAGGAGGAGGCTACAGTCTACGAACGATATATTCTAAAACGGCAGCATGGCTTTTATTCACGGTTGTTCTGAAGAGTGCACCAAATCCGAACTTGATTTGTTTCACGTTGGGCCTACACAAACTAGTATTGAGAGAAGCCTTTATATTGAAGTTCCACCATTAACCGCTCTCACAGAATCCTCACCCTTGGACTTTTTTATAGCCGGAAATGGCGAAGACTATATGGATCTCAACAACACGCTTTTATATTTGACGTGCAAAGTGGTGAATGAAGACGGATCAAACCTGGCTAACGGGGCTGCGGTAGGTCTCGTGAATTACCCGATAGCCTCCATTTTCAGCCAGTTAGATGTGACTTTAGGGGACCGTCTCATCAGCCAAAGTAACAACTGCTATCCTTACAGAGCATACATTGAATCCGTGCTGAACTATTGCGAAGACACACTAGCCACGCAATTTACGGCTGGGGCTTTTTATAAAGACAATGCAGGGGAACACGAGATTACAGCTCTGGATGGGGCAAATAAAGGTTTTAGCAAAAGAGCATTCCTGGGAGCTGGTAGTAAAAAAATAGACTTGATGGGACATCTCCATGCTGACTTGTTTTTCCAAGAAAAACTGCTGCTGAACGGTGTTGATGTGAAAATTAAACTCACCCGCAATAAAGACGCCTTCTGCTTAATGAGCAACGATGCAAACAGGCATTACAAATTACAGATTTTATCAGCCTCCCTCTTTGTCAAAAAAGTGAAATTAACACCAGGTGTTCGCCTAGGACATGCTGAAGCCCTCCTGACATCTAATGCCAAATACCCAGTGGACCGTGTAAGCATGAAAGTATTCAGCATACCGGTAGGGAGCCATGTCTCCAATCAAGAGAACCTGTTTTTGGGACAACTTCCTAAACAGGTGGTGCTAGCACTCGTCGATAACGATGCTTTCAGCGGGTCATACACTAAAAACCCTTTCAACTTTAAGCATTATGACATCAATTTTGCAGCACTCTACTTGGATGGTGAGCAGTATCCTATGAAACCATTTCAACCCAATTTTGAAGAGGATAATTGTGTGAGAGAATATATGAGTTTAGTCCAGACCGCTGGCAAACACATGAGAGACAGCGCACTTTTAATTAACCGTGAGGAGTATGCAAAAGGCTACACACTCTTTGCATTTGACCTGACTCCGGATCAAGAATGTGCAGACCATTACTCGCTGATTAAAACTGGAAACCTGAGGGCAGAGCTGCGTTTTGCCAAGCCTCTGCCAACAACCGTCAATATGGTGGTTTACGGCGTTTTTGACAACGTGATAGAAATAAATCACAGGAGAAACGTCTTGTTTGATTATATGTGAAATGGATAGCCTGCAGTTAACTCGACTACTAAGCTCAAACCCCTATACACAGAACACTTTCTATGGGGTGTTACCCTGTGACAAACTTCCAAGAAAGCACATCCAGCAAAGACCAGTGGCGCTGATTATCAATACTCACCCCCATAACCTTCCAGGAGAACACTGGTTAGCTGTTTACCTACCGAATGAAAGGACAGCCGAATTTTTTGACTCATATGGTCACCCTCCTGACTATGCTTTGTTTCCCAAAGCCATTGTGAACTTTTTAAGAAGAAATGCTGGCAAAACTGTGTTTCAATGCAAACCTGTACAGGCCTCAGACTCGGTTGTTTGTGGACATCACTGCATTTTTTTCATTCATCAAAGATGTATGGGGGTATCCTTTAAAAATATTAGCGCGTTATATTCCGACGATTTGGATAAAAATGACAAAATGGTTATGCGTTTTGTGAAGAAAATGAACACAAGGACCCGTTCCTCAGATATGTTTCAAACGATGCAACATTGTATGTCCTGTAGTGCATTTCATAAACGTCTTTTAATAAACAGACCCTCCTAGAGGGTGCTTTTGGAATATGATCTGTGTCACTATTTTCTCTTTTTAAAAGAACAGACAATGACAATAAAACAGAATTTAAGAAAAGAAGTATTTATTCGGTTAAAATAATAGTATTATAAGCTAAGCCAGGTAGGAGAGCTAGCTTGCCGATGCTCCCTAGAAGATTTGCGTCTTTGAGTTGGGGGTGAAGCTGATGGGTTTTTTAAATAATCCAAGAGTTGTCGATTGGACGTATTACCTATCACGGATGTCGGGGTGTTTATTTCAGCCAAGGCTTTCATAAAAACATCCCACCCTTTAGGGAGACGTATAACAGAAACCGCATTAGCTTGAGTTGCAGCTTTGACTAAGTCCAAGATGTTAGATCCAGGAATGACTTCTCCTTTATACACGAAGGATCCTTTATCATCCCATGTAGAAATATTCCTGTTTAGGGTTAATTTGTTGAGTATCAATCTTGCGTGACTCTTGTATCTAACAGGCAGGCTGTCTACCACTTCACGAAACACGTTGTCAGCAAAGGGGTCTGTTGTTTCTTCAGCAGTTGGTTCAGGTAGAAACAGGTTTAAATTTTGTTTCTCAGCATCCCTCTGTTTTACATGGGTTAAATATTTTTGAAGTAAGGTATTGTAGAGTCGTGCTTTTTCATGTTCGGATAAATCAGTCCTGTGTAGAATCCCCTGCATTTCTCTATCTAAGGATGAGATAGCTGTAGTTCGTATGTTTTCATCCTTTGGAAGTGGGGTTCTTAATTGATCCAGCTGACGGCTGGGGACCAAATACATTTTTTCAGCGTGTTCCATCACTGGTTTGTTAAAAGCCCGGTTAACAGGGGAACCGCAAAACTTAGCAGTGGGGCCAAAAACCCTCCAGACTGTTTCACAAGAGCCTTCTTTTTCTGAAGAGACACTTTGCTGTTTCCCAGAATTCTAATAAGTCGGCGTCTTTTTCTCAACGTTCGTAGCTGATGCGGAGCCAAAGGGATGTTTCCTTTTAAAGTATTGAGGGCTATTTCTGAGAGAGTAGCAATTAAATCGTTGGAGCCCGTGCACAATATGGCTTTTCTCTGACGTGGGGGTACCTTAATAAGCAGTTTTAATAGTTCAAGGTTTCTCTTTACACGGCTGGACATGATGCACCGGTGGAGGAGCAGCTGGCTGTTGGTCCTATGTTGTTTAAAACAAAGACCGTTTGTGATTCTGTGGTTTTTTCTTCATCAAATATACCACAGGCCAATCTGGCGGAAAGATTCCGGTTCTTAATCTGTACGCTTCTGGTGTAGTACCATGCAAATCTACCACTAAATAACCGTGAGGTTTGCTTGTTGCATCAGAAAAAGATTCCATGAAAAAACGTGTGTTTCCCGGGTACATCTGACGGGCCAGGGTTGCTATCTGTAGTTTATCCCTTGGGTTTTTAAATAGCACCATATATTTTGCATTAAGGCTGATGGTTCTGTTGCTTTTACCTTTGCAAAAAATATTTTGTGTGATGAGGAAAACACTTATATTCCGATGGTGGACATACTGTGTAAAACACATTTCCAAACCAATGCTATTGCAAGCAGACTGCATCAAATCATCGATAATGATAAAATTGACTTTATTGGTTGGTAACAATTCATCATCATCAAATTTTTCAGGTAATCCCTGCACAAACTGAATAAAGACGTATTTACACTGGAGTTCATTGTACAGGGGCTGCCAACAATTGTAAAACCACACAATATTTTGCGGTAGTACAGAGAACACATTTTCAGCATGATCCAACATATTTTTTATAAAATACGTTTTGCCACATCCGCTAGGACCAGCGAGAATTGCAGAGAAGGGGTGCTGCCAACGTGTCTCCAATTCAGTATCCATAAGGGAGCGTTGTAAACCCTTCCTTAATCACTCTTTTATCAAATACAACCTTCTGAGTTTTTTTTGAGAGTTTTCGTGTGAAGCGTCCACTGGCGCTTATTTCGAACAATACCTGGCTGATGTATCACAATTTCACGAGGCTGTCCATCTTTCTTGTCTGAGACGTAATCAAATGCCAGGTCTTTAAGACTAGTAAAATTAATTTTCTCACAGTTCGCACTATTCAGGGTGATCCCCTTTACCTTCATACAAGCTGTACCATCAGACAATTTATAGCCATAGGATTTCGGACCAATGCTGACAAACTCTGTAATAGTCTGATCTGGCGGAATTTCACTTGTGAGGTCCCCTAAATAATCCCCTAGAGGTGGTTCCCATTCACCTTCCTTACTTACAAAAATGACACTGTCTGTGTCATGATACAAAACACGTCTGCCTAACCTATCTAACAAATTGTAGAGTTCAAGCCTTGCATATGCCGTGGTAAAACATGCTATGAATT
The DNA here is from genome assembly GCF_037176765.1 of Anolis sagrei. Classification (NCBI taxonomy): domain Eukaryota; kingdom Metazoa; phylum Chordata; class Lepidosauria; order Squamata; family Anolidae; genus Anolis; species Anolis sagrei. Next base: position 217,019,614 of record NC_090021.1, on the reverse strand, counting down.
CATTTTTTCTCCCAGAGGTTGTCACACGGTCGTCGGAATATTTCCACGAGAGACAGACAGCCTCTTCATCCAGAAACTCACACATGGACACCTTATAGGCATCAGAAAATAGAATTTGAAAGAAATCCTCCGGATCTCTCAGCACTTCTGTGACTGCTAAATTTGTTCTCTGCCCAAACTTTCCCCACAAGGAGTTTAAAAACAATTTGGCAATTTGACGCTTTGCAGGATTCACCGCAATTTCCTTTCTACGTAAACGCACGCCCTCCCGTGCACGATAATCCCTTATATACTTAGATTTATCTTGCTTACTTACACACCATTGAGGGTAACCAGAAGCCTCCTGCTTTTGACGAAGATGCAATTTTATATACTCCGAAAACAGATCTGCAGAACGATGCTCAAAATGCCAGACCTCAAAAATCTCGACAACTCTATAACCCTTTGCTATAGCTACGTTCAACTCAACTGTACACCATGTACCTGATAACGCTCTCTCCTCATCTGTGTGGTCGCAAGGCTCCTGATGTTGGGTTTCTGCACAGCTTGAGCACAGGACGAACATGAGTTTTCCAGAGATTCTGGAAGGCAAAACTGGGAAATAGAGATTTCTAGGGGGAAAAACCTTGGCTTTTACCAGTCCGAAATAATTTGAAAGGGGCTTAAAATCCTTGTAGATGATTTTAGGATGCCCCAAGGGATACTCTTTTGTTTTGTTGACATAGGGATACAGACTGGTAAAGTCATAATATTTCACAGCTTCCCCATCTTTAGGTTTATAATAGAGACATACAGCATTTGTGCGACCGCCAAAAAGCGCATCGCGAGGTTTTAGCGGATCTGGAAATTTGGCGTTTGCAAGATAAGCCTGGACTTCCAAATCTGTTTTTACCATATGTCTCCACTCATGCTCCCAAATGGTGCGCACTTCGAACCCTAAGCGTTGGAGGTCTGCATTCCTTTTCTGTGTCGCATTAAAAAGAAACTCATAACTTTTTCCCACCAGGGAATTGACCTCCTCTGGAGAATAACAATACAGGCATCCATGGTGGTAACAACCCAAAAATTCATAGGCAATTTCCCTTTCACCCACAACTGCATAACCGTCTAGAAAATAATTGCCAACTTTAACCTCCCCGCCATTCAGAGCATGGCGTATTTCAACCTTTTCCTTATGACTGACAAAAGAGAGCCACTGTATAGACGCCGTTGAGAATCGCTTGTACTGATTATGATAATCATTACAACTTGGGATAGCTATAGTATCCTTCCTAAGAAATTTGAACCTGTACATTGCTAGAGCTACACCTGCAATGGTCGGATATTGTAACGGATCTATAGCCGCTCTGTATTTTATGACTTTTTCTTTTTTCTTGCCTACGAGAACTTTCCTGATCGCCGTTGTGAGTTGAACTATTTCGTGTCTGTACTTGGTACAGGCCTTCACCAAAATCTCAACATCCTTCTGACAGTAGTATGCTAACTCTTTTTGCATATCGAAGGTTTTTGAGCGGTTCTCTTCATACCACTTGGTAAAGGCTGTCTTTTCAGCAGGCATCATGTATTCTACACCATAGTATTTGGGCAGCGGCAAAGGCCCTACATAATTCCAATTTTCAGCTGTGTTGAAATAATGTGGAAAATAGCCTTTCACCTCATCGAACCCTAAAGCCTTTGGTAATTTAGAGAGTGCCATGGGTAGGTGACTGAGTGAGTCAATGAATTTTATGCCTAACGAAACAATTGTAACACAGATTAACTTACCACCTTGTGCTATAATTTTAACATCCAGTTTCTCTTTCACTAACTGATTGAGTATAAAGTAACAGTCATAGCCCTTTGAATTGTGGGCTATGAATGTTGAATCTTTGAAGGCCCCATCTTTTGTAAACGTCTTAATAAACTGTTCAACACAGTTTTCACCCCTAAATTCCCATGTTTTACCTGCAAACTTCCACGGGTCCACACCCCCCATTATTTCATCATCACTATCCTCAGACCCGCTATCCTCTTCCACATAATCTGGTTTAAAACACTCCACTGTTTCCCCTGGAAAAGCTTTTATAAAACAATACACTGGCTTATGAACCCCCGATTCTTGTTGTGATTCAAAGTCATAAAACAAGTATTTCACAGAAAGCTTTGGGCGATTAAGTGTTTGCATGTAACACACATGGTCTTCATCTTCAACAATGTACCCCCAACAAACCATGCACTGTCTACCCTTGCATCTTTCATCATCATGATCTGCATCCTGATAATGACAACACTTTGTACAATACCTCCTCGCTGGACATTTGACTTTCTTCTCTAAGAACAGTTGTTGATGTAATTTTAAGCAAGCGTTTGACCTACAATGAAATTTACATCTCAGACAACGAACCTGCTCATCAACTACGTTAGAGCAGTCCTTTCTCATACACATTCTACAATAAAACAGACAGCTGTGTCTGTCATGATTGTAGAGTTTGCGACAAAATTGACAGTAGTTACGCATACCAAAAAGAGCTTTTACATTCAGGACCCCGTAGAAATGTTCTTCGTGTAATAGTAATGTATAGGCTTTGGGATAAATGGGTCCTTCTGTTTTAAAAACACACCATCCTGACTTTTTTGAGTAATAGGCTACATCGATGTTGACTCTTAAATGCTGTTCGACTGTAGAAATGTCCTTAAGGGTTACCTTTTTTTTATCAGACCAACCAAGCTCCATATGCAGTTTTTGACCAGCTGTCAACATTTCGGAATCTGTGGGCTTCTGTAAACTCATAACCCCGAATAAAGCTCCACCAAAGCATAGATTGCTTCCTGAATAATTCAAATCTATCAAATATTGTCTTTTTCGGGCTATTATTTCACTCGCAGGGATTGACCCCAGTTTTCGATGTGCTCCCCCCCGTAGTGGTTTTGTTATAGTAACCACGAACTCAAAATCTCCGTGCGCACATATTTCCATACTGCTTTGTAAGAGGCGGCTAAGTTGTGATAGGAACTCATCAGCGTTAAATAGTTCCCTGCTTCTTTTAAAAGAAAAGAGTGGATTTCGTAATCCTGAGGCTTCTAGTCTCACCTGAACAAAATCATCAGGTTCGATTCTAGAGCCCAGCCGGTCTAATATGCCCTGGATCGCCATGTATAATGCCGTTACAATCTCTGCGTATGACCTAATCATTTCTAAATTTCTGAAACGGTATACCTCAACGAATCGCCATGTGCTGAAATCAGGAATTGGATGCTGCCATGAGCGCACGCATTCAGCAAACACTGGGTGTGAACCATTAACCTCAACAGCATTGTGGGCTTCCTGCTGGATTTGATCACCAACATTAGATGCAGCTCCTAAGTGATGGTGCTCTGGAGAATGTGTGTCTGTACTGGAAGGAGAAGCCGCGTCTGACCTCATTAAGGGGCATGCTCTTTTATGTTTTTTCTTACTTTTGGATCTGGCAAGAGTTTGTCTCGCCTTTTTTATCAATTTACGTCTTCTTTTCCAGTACAGATCTCCAGGACAGGGCTTCTTTTGCTTTCTTTTCCCCCTACTGTTCATACCCCCACCCCTCTGATAGTAAGCTGACTTTGTAAGCATCCGATATTTTTCTAGTGCTTTAATTGCCGAATAAATTTTTTGTAAATCACGGTCCATTATTTGAGCATTTCTCTCCTTACAAGCCATAATCCGTTTATGATTGTGGACCACTTCCGCAGTCAATCTATTAAGTTCATCATAACATTCATTCAATGTAGTAAATTTTCTTTTTTGGGGGGTTTGGCCTTGGGCATCTTTAACGCCAGCGTCGTCTTTTTGCTTTTTGCGGGGTTTAGTTGCTTTCTGAGTTTCTGGTCTGCCACGTTTCATCCCTTTTCCTAAAAGTAACAAATAAAATATCAATACATGAATAACTATTTCTCATATGTGTAGCAAGACATTCTGTAGGAGAGACAAACACCTCATTACCTTGATTTTTTGAAGTTGACGGAATGGATGTGACAGGGTTGTCAGAATGAATATCTAGAAAATACAATTACAACCACATGGTTAGCTTGTCCTAAAAACTTCCTTATGAATGGTTATTTTATTTATTTATAGGGTTGTTCTATTGATTTCTGTAAGTTCATTATTTCATAGGGTTGAGACTGTTATTGCTTTGATTAAAATTTATTTAGTATTTTAAATAGTATTTTATGTTGTGTTTTTGATACACAATGGTCCGTTTATAATCCGTGGGTTAGCATTACCTGTATTTATAGAATCATTGGTATCAGCCTTTTGGACAGCAGCAGCTGCAGCGGCGGCAGAGGCGTCATCAACGAAATCAGAAAATACTCCACCTTCTGAAAATAGACATGTATTTCAGAAAACACACAGACACACTCATTGTGCATTCATTTTATTATTATTATTAATATTATATATTATTTCAGGGTATAAGAACAAACCTCCTATCAGTTGTGGATCTGGCTCTTCAGCCGTTATAATTTCACTATCCGCTAAAACATCATGTAGAGCCATATTTGAATCACCGTATGGTGGAGGGTGGATAATAGCAGCAGTGTATACATGTCTCATTTCTAGAGGAATTGATGTATTGTATCTAGGATGGGCAAGAAGGGGAGAAGATGATGGTTAAAACAGGTTGTGCATAGTTAAAACCGCATTAAAATAGAACGAAGGCCTAGGTCTCATTATCATTATATAATATTAATAAACAATTGAAAAAGACACACATATAATAATGAAAAGAAAAGGGGTGCAGTTATAAAAAGCTGCTCTAAGCCACCCTCTCCTCCTTCCCCTTGCTAACCCTATGCATGGTTGAAAAGTTAGAATACTCAATTACTCTCCCCTGCACAATGCATATTCAAGGCTTTTTCTCATTGTTAAGAGATAACGACACGTTAGCAGCTAGTTACTTTCACAGTGATTTGCTAATCCACTGATCAAATACACATGGTATTATTTTCATGGCTTTTCTAGACCCCAGAAAGAGAGTGTGTGAGAGTTACAGCATGTTTAAGCAGAAGAAGAAGAGAAGGCTATTTGATCGCCATGTGTGAATATGTGAGAGATAGTCATAGGGAGGAGCGAGCAAGCTTGTTTTCTGCTTCCCTGGAGACTAGGACGCAATGGAGCAAGGGGCTTCAAACTACAAGAAAGGAGATTCCATCTAATATATTGTATATACATATAATATTGAACAACAGTGTTAATATAATGCTTTGCTTGAATATTGTGACAACATGTCTTAGTACAAGAACGTAAAATATGTTAATATTGTTCAACGCTAATAATATAATACTAATATATATATATATATCTGGTAGTATAGTATATGTGGTGATAATATAATATAGAATTTAACATAATATGTCAACTAATCAATATGTTGTATATACACATAATATTGCTGATATTTTGTATTATTTATATAAAACATTTAAAACAAATGAAAAGGGGTGCAGTTATAAAAAGCTGCTCTAAGCCACCCTCTCCTCCTTCCCCTTGCTAACCCTATGCATGGTTGAAAAGTTAGAATACTCAATTACTCTCCCCTGCACAATGCATATTCAAGGCTTTTTCTCATTGTTAAGAGATAACGACACGTTAGCAGCTAGTTACTTTCACAGTGATTTGCTAATCCACTGATCAAATACACATGGTATTATTTTCATGGCTTTTCTAGACCCCAGAAAGAGAGTGTGTGAGCGAGAGAGAGAGAGAGAGAGAGAGAGAGAGAGAGAGAGAGAGAGAGAGTAGGGAGAAGGAAGGGGTGGTAGCACTCACCGATCAAACGTGTGTAGAGGTGTGTCAGAAAATGGAAGGAGAGAATTGAATTTTAAGAAGCTTTTTATACAATTTAGCCTGTGGGCGGTAGCTCTCCCCATTTTTGAATCTGAGAAAGTTCATTGGTTGGGGACCCTTAACACATACTGTCTGTGCTTTTGGTAATATTACAGATAGATGTTACATGTGTTTTATTAGATAACATCTAGCATGTGGATTAATGGTAAAAGTTTGAGACATCCTTTGAAGGCCTAGTATAGCAGATAGCAGCCCCCCTTTGAAGAAAACAGGCCATTGAAGAAACCAGGCCACTGGAGCTCTGTTTTAGCAGATGGGGTGATAGTTAGCTCCTGCACAGTGTATTTGCCATGCACCCCCCCCCCTTAGTAAAGGAATGTAGCATTCTGTTGTATTTTAGCAGATAGAAGGCCTGATTTTCAATGTGATTTTCTTTCAAATTATTTCATAAATGTTAAATGGTATTCTGTTTGTGGAGGAGACTGTTTTTAGCTGAGCATGAGCAGATGGGGTGATAGATAGTAGGCCTTTGAAGAAAACAGGCCATTGAAGAAACCAGGCCACTGGAGCTCTGTTTTAGCAGATGGGATGATAGATAGTATGCCTTTGAAGAAAACAGGCCATTGAAGAAACCAGGCCACTGGAGCTCTGTTTTAGCAGATGGGATGATAGATAGTATGCCTTTGAAGAAAACAGGCCATTGAAGAAACCAGGCCACTGGAGCTCTGTTTTAGCAGATGGGGTGATAGTTAGCTCCTGCACAGTGTATTTGCCATGCCCCCCCCCTTAGTAAAGGAATGTAGCATTCTGTTGTATTTTAGCAGGTAGAAGGCCTGATTTTCAATGTGATTTTCTTTCAAATTATTTCATAAATGTTAAATGAGGATAAAAGGCATAAATGGCATACTGTTTTAAATCATTTTATTCCACATCCTTTTTAAATTACAATTTTTACAGATGAATTAGATTCTTTGCTTTTTAAAACTGACGATAATACCCCCAGGTGATTTCACAAAATCCGTATATTTTCTTTTTTGCAAAATGCGTTTCATCTTTTTAAGCAGGTTCTCATTACATCTTTTCAATTCTGAATATAAAAAATCATGTGGAGATTCATTACTCCTTAACGATATTACCAAATTCAGGATAAAATCTACTGTTTCATTAGTCAGAGAAAGACATTTTTGGGAATAACTAAATAATATATACATATGGAGCAGACTTTTAAAGCAAACATTGTCACATATATCTCTTAGCTTCTTATTAAAGAATGTTATATTCCATGACACACAGTCATGCGACATCTGTCCGCCCGCCTCAATTTTACAGCCCTCACAACATTCAAATAATTCAGAATCCAAACAATATTCTAAAATAGAATAAATGACCCCTTTAGCAAACGCGTACATGTCTGGTTTCTGGATTTCATCTGTTGGTTGAATACCCCTTTCCAACCCAAGGATGCTTGACACGACCACGTGTCCTGGGCGCTGAATAGCAGCCATTTCAGGGGTCTCCTATAAAAACAAAATAATCATGTTAAAACACATACAATGATCATTATCCCAACACACACACACACACACACACACACACACAAACACCCACGTTCCCTTTTCAAACTTACTTGTAGCTGGCCTGGTGCAACACAGCAGAGCTTCCAGAGAGCAGAGATAGGCGGATTTTCAGCAGCCCCCTAAAATGTTTTAAAAGATCAGAGTGTTAGTAATTTACAGGTTATACAACTTCATCCTTTTGAAACATCCCCACCATCCCTTTTCAACCTAAGGTGGATCATAATAATAGCTTATAAGTATTACCTGCTCAACGTATGCTGGTGTTGAAAGCATATCCAACAGACTGTTCACAGATTCATGAACTACACGTTCTTCCTCCCGAGATCTTTTAGCTTCATCCCCTTCTTCCTCATCATCCTCAGATGAGCTGATGTACCTTTTCCTACATAGATCATCATCCACTGTTGAATCAGGCAAGTCCATAGTTGAAGGGCCAGCGGGCGATTCCATATTATGTGTTGTTCTGCAAAATAGTCAGAGCAGGCTCCCTAAAACTCTACTATGGTTATTTAACCCCTAAAAACAACGCCTATTGGGCCCCACTATCACATGGTCACCTTATGAGCCTAAACCATTCCCTATTGGTTACAACGCAACACGTGATGGCATCTTAGAACTACCACGCGGGCCCCTGGCTGTTCATTTCCACATGCCATTCCTTGGGGATAGGTCTATCCATGCTATGTTCCACACAATGGGTTAGGGCGGGGGTGGGGTGGACACTGGGGTGGGGTTTCAGCCCGTGGGAGGGACTCTCAGGCATCCATTTCCTGTTTAGGGCAGGCGGGACTTCCGGGCATTGAGTGGGCGGGGCGTGGGAGGGGCCTTCCCCAAAAGTGGGCGTGGTACCTGTCAAATTTGAGTTTGACGAGAGGTGCCACCTTTTACTACTTATGTCTTACACAAGACATAATATCCATATGGTATTTTGATGTAAACCGACTAACAGAGGGTGGAAGAAAAATAAGATTATAATAATAGGAATAGCTGCTTCAAAAAAAAAAAAAAGCATGGAAACATATAGGAAATAAAAATAATGGATTATTACTGCTTCACTCAATATAAAAGAATAGTAATCCTTACAGCTGCTAAAGGATCCCTGCAGTGAAGAAGAAAAAAACCCAGACTCATTTAATGTTCTTGTCTTGCAGAGGATTCATTCAGGTTTAAGGGCCTGTAGTATTGTGTTTCAGTTACTTTTTAAAGAACCCCTGTCACTGGGTTGATGGGGAGGGGAAGTTCTCTCAATTTGTAGTGTGGCATTTAAAATGTTTATTTTTTTCCCCATTGTTAAATTGACTTTGAAGGCACTTTCTTGCTGGGTAGTGTCATCGGATGTCAGAGCCTTCCCCGTTGGTGTCCATTGTTCTTGAACTGCACAGAGGAAATTGCTTTCTCTTCAAGAAGGAGCTGGCTGTCTGGCAGCTGTTAAGTTAAACAACAGCAGCGGCTGGAGCCTTTTGAGCCCCCAATTTATATTCTGACTTGGTGCTGGGTGTATTGTCAAGGCTTTGAAAGAAAAAAAGAAATAAGAATAATCACTTTAGATGTGTGCAGTATAGTTGTAGCACTGTGGACCGACAGGACAATGGAAACAGAGCAGAAGGAGAGGACAGTCAATATCCAGTGATACCTTGAATGTTACCTGGCCACTCTAATATGTTCACAGAATAACTTATACCAGTAAAGGCCAAAGTAAACACCTCAAGAGCTGTTACTTTGTCGACCTCTGTTTGCCAAATCCGCCAGTCCAGTATGGATACTGAAGTATGCTAGCTGGGGCATTTTGGGAGCTTAAGTTCAAAAAAAGTATGTTTTATAAGCTCAGCAACTTCTGTAAATTTTCCAGGCTTTGTTCCATGCAAAACTACAACACAACAAAGAACAGTAAATAAGAGAAACCTTCTAGTAATTAACGTGAATTGACTCTTCCTTGAGTCTTTCTTTCTCTGAGGAAGATACTACAACCAAGAATGTCTAAGGCAATATAATCAACAAGATGTTTACTAGAGAGAGGAAAAGTGTTCCCACTTTATTGAGAGATAATATGATGTTGTGGTTAGATTGTAAGTTTAGACTTACAATCTTAGGATCAAGGTGAGTGAGTTTCAAGTCTGCATTCATTAATCCATACATATGTTTTCATTTTTAATCCACTTTATATGGCTGTTCCATGTACATCTTCCAGTATTTCACAGATGAAAATTGGGAAATGTGGGCAAGCAACATCAGGCAGTGGTCAAGATAACAAAATTTATTAGTAAGGAAGCATACAAAATCTAGCAGACATTACAGTTTGCTTTTTCCTAAGGTTACTGGGAAAGGCATGATTCTCTTTTTCTCTTCTTTCCTTTACTGAGATAATTGAGCACAAAGTATATTTTCACTTCAAATTCCATTTACAGCCACTGAAATAAACTGAAGACAAAAGAGAGAAGTAAGAGGAAAAGAGAGAAACTGGAATATTTTAAATGCAGCTGAAGAAATGATATGACATGATTGATTTGGACACTTTACCAAATCTGTACAAGTCCCAATAAAGACAGAAGGGCCATATAAACTAATTAAATAAGTACATGACAATTGGAAGGAGAGTAGCTTCTTTTAGTTACAATCCACACTGTCTATTCCATCTCTCAGACTGACCTACTATCTTCAAATATGTCTTGTTACCAATATTAAAAAAAAGATTTGACAGTCAATCAAGTGAACTTCTGTCCATGGAAAGGGAAAGTGTGCTCCCTAATCCTTCATCTCGGTTAGTAAAATAACTCTGGGATAACTCCGTCATAGGATATGCTGATGCATTTATTTAAGCCACTTTGAGTTCACTTCAGGGGAGATAAAGCGGGGTATACATAAGTATAATAATAATAAAAAATAATAGGACATTGAACACATTACTGTTGCTTTTGAATGGTACAGTTTGGAAAACACTTTTAATCCTTATCCCACATTGATTTCATCTTTGCAGGATGTTTGTAAGCTTTCATCATTAAGAAGGTGAAGATATTAACACACAGGTACAATTGCTATCATATACCAATAAATATTGTGGCTCAGTGCTCAAATAATGATTTGCATTGAAGCTTGCTTAAATGAGCAAAGCCCATTGGTTTACTTCTGCCTGCTATCTATAGTAAGCCACATTCTTTTGTTCTTTAATCTGTTACAGTTTCTACCAAAACAGGAGTGAAACAGAAGTGTACAGTAAGGCTGGAAAGATGGAACTTTTGTTGAAGCAAAAATCAATTGGCTTCAGACCAAAATATGAAAGAAATTAGCAGCTTTATTTGTGCCCTCTAAAAAAAAATTGAACCCCTCTAAAGTAGTGGTTTTCAACCTGTGGGTCCCCAGATGTTTTGGCCTTCAACTCCCAGAAATCCTAACAGCTGGTAACCTGGCTGGGATTTCTGGGAGTTGTAGGCCAAAACATCTGAGGACCCACAGATTGAGAACCACTGCTCTAAAGATATATGAGTTTCTATGTATCAAAAAATCATGACTGATTGTCCTTTCCTTTGCTTTTGAGATTAATCCACTGATAATATGGTGTAAGGCAGTGCTCTAGGCATTTTAGATTTCAACTCCAAGAAACTTCAGGCAACTTGGCAACTCTCAGAAATTCTGAGAGCTGAAGTCCAGAACACCAGGAGGATTAAAGTCAGGGAACCACTGGTATAAGGAATAAGTAGCAGGATAAGGAACCAGTTTTGTCATCATGTATTATTAAACCATGGGTGCATTGTCACAAGGTGCTGATGACATTTGTAGAGCCACACATCAGACAAGATTTCAGATTGCAGTGTCTGTGCTAGCTGTGGAAAGGATAAGCTCTCACAAGAATAAGATAGGATTTCAGGACAGAAAAATAACATTCTCAATGACAAACTAATAGAACAAAGAAGATGCAGACATGTTAATGTTGATATGACACTTTCTTACAGAGAACTGTCATGTTTTTTAAAAATTCCATATTACTCTGAGATGTCACCTTGGAACAAGTGAGCTTCTTAAAAGCACATGTCAGTTTCCCAGGATGAAGTCTATTTCTGAATATCATTATCCCATTTCTATCTGTGAAATTCAGTAAGGTGGGATTTTATTTGACATATATGCCATTACACAATGTATTTCCCTGATTGCTGGGTAACACGATTGGAAAAAAAGCTTATTGTAATCAGACTGAATGTGACAGAACAATGTTTTTAATGGTATTTTCAACTTCAAATGCTCTCTTTTTTATTCATCAACCTGATGGCTAGCTTTAAAAGATAACGTATTTATTTTATTCCTCAAATCAAAATAACTTTGCTTTAAACTGATGTGAAAGTAACCTCTGTCATGACTTACAAGATGCATCCAACCACTTTTCTCTTGTCAACCCTTATGAGAAATATAGAAATCTGGACTGGATACATACATCCATAATACTATTTTTTCAGAGATCTACATTTTTATTTTATTTAGTGTTTTCATGTATATCGTGCCTTTCTTGTGGGCCCAAGGCAGCATGCGACAATTTAAATAATAAATTTAAAACTTAAAACAATTAAAATAATATTTGACTCATAAAACATTAAAACAGAAGACAGGTGAGTACAATGGTCAGAAGGATGTTGTGTGAGAGCAATAGAGAATAGCTCATACTGCAATGCTATATATGTATGTGTGATAGCACCAATAAAATGCCAGCCATATTTATTATAGTGTGGAGCGTCCTCCCACACACTTGGATTTAGGATATTTATTTCTTTATTTACTATATTTGTGTACCACCCTTCTCATCTCTTAGGCGACTCAGGGCGGTTTACAATGGCAACCATTCGATTCTCAAAAACACCATAAAGCATTTAAAAACATTAACACATAATATAAAACCACGTCAGGAATACTAAAAGCATATTTGCGTCTCCTAATAAAAACATTGCCCCATCTCATCGTCCAGTTGTTCAAGTTGTTGTTGTTGGTGGTGTTTATTTCCATTCCATGATGACCTTAAAATAATGTTATCATAGGGTTTTCTTAGCAAGATTTGTTCAGAAAAGGGTTTTCTCTGAGAAAATTTGACTTACTCAAGGATAGCCAGGTATAACGGAGATCAACTTAATCTTGGGCAGGGGGGACAAGCAATCCCACCGCTGCCACCAATATAAAGGCGATAAACGTCCACTTTGGCAGGGGGAAGACTAAACCACCTCTGCCCAACAGTGTAAAGGTGTTAACGTACAGCTGGACACTACTTCAACGACGATAAATGACTATAACAAGGGGGAAAGACTCTCTTATCCCACCTCAGCAATACTGTTGAGTGACCAACTGTGCTAACGATGTTAATTACTGATGTAATTAGGTAGATTCGCTGCCACCACCTCAATTATATGTCTGAGGAAAACATAAGTGTGAATGTAAAAATAGGTAAAGTTTGTTCACGCCCTAGGTGCTTCTTTAATAACTGGCTGCTTCTCTCGCTGACTGGACTGAGATTGATTTGACTTTGGACTAGCTGAGATCTATTGATTGTGACAGACCGAGGCAGACACCAGCTTAAGATGAAAATAGAAACAGGTTTATTTAAACTTAGTGAACAGATCAATTCTTAAAAAGAGTGGTACATAAGCGTAATGCGTTTCAGAGGCTTAGCTGGTTAGACAAGCAGTCTTTCCTTAAAGACTTTAACTTTTGTTCCCCAGTGAGTTCCTTGCTTCACACTGCTCACTACTTTGACACAGTGTGTCCCTGAGAACAGTCCACTGACTGCCTCACAGAGCAAACAGGCTTTTCTACACTGACCCTACTCTGTACAGTGTTTCAGGAACCTCTGCCTATCCTATGCTCTAATCCCAAGGCTCACTTCAAAAGTTCTCCCTGTCTAAATTCCTCTCAGCTCCCTCTCCCTCAAATACTTCTTCGCTCTACGATGTTTAAAGCTCAACTCCCCAGCTTGTCAAAAGACACAGCCTTTTTTCCCTCTAAAACCTAACTCCTCCCCTGACTGCTCTAGTCAATCAGGAGTCGGCTGACTCCTCCCTCTTGCCTCTTAGCTCTCCTGCCTATCTCTCAACATGTCAGCTACTGATTTTCCAGGCTTCGGCCTTCCTGGCAAAAGGTTAGATTCATTACACCAGGATAGTCAGTAGGTTTCATGGCCAAACAAGGACTCAAACACTTGTCTCCAAAGTTGTAGTCCACTGTCCAAACCATTAAACCATGATGACTCCTGCCTTTATCTAGTTATTAGCCCACTTTTTCTTTCTATAGATAGGTTTCTTGTGCAATAGACAAACGTTGATTCAAATGAATGTTTTGTGATGTGGTTCTAGGACTCTATCTCCACCTTCCTTCTTATGGCACCAGCTATCACTAGTTCCCTCTGCTCCACAAGCCACAATAGATACTTGTCACTACTTTCTTTTTGTCACTTATTCAGAAAGGTTCCTGATTTATACAGGAGGGAAATGAACTTTCAACATAAAATGCTAATTCATTGTAACAATTCCAAAGGTTTTATGCCAGAGGTGAGCGGTTTTGCCATTAAGCAGAATTAAGACAGAAATAATAGAGAAAGAATAGACAAACCACAGATAACCATCTGAGCAGTAATTATTCCATTATTGGAGAACCATGACCACAAAACCATTTGTAAACTGTATTTTTCCCATTGAAATATGAAGAGGTATCTTATTACCACCACTTGTTTTAGCAAGGATTGTTTTTTAACAATTGTTAAGCTTAAGGAAAAAATCTTTTATTTCTAATTGGCCCTCTGGGTACATGTATTATTTCTCCTACTGGACTTCCTCTTTTTTCATCTTTGAGATTATCAGAAAGATAGCCAAACTATTTACATTCTCTAACGTTTTCACGATATTCAGGTTTCATTGAGTGTCAGGGTGCAGCTAGATATGAAAGGACATCAAGTTTGATTTCTGGATATAACAATGTGGGCATTTTGATGGAATAAATGTAGTAACCATTGCATGTGAAGACAAATAATTGCCCAAGTTTTCTTCCCACTTCAAGATGAAATGAATATTTTTCCTCTGTAGTCTTCCCATACTGGTACCTATTTATTTATTTATTTTGTGCAGAAATTTTTACCTAATGAAAATCTATTTTCTTTGTAGACTTTTCATAATTATTTACTACACAAAGAAAACCCATTGGTTTTTATCTCCACAGAACAACTCTTCTGAAATATTTAATGACATTCTAACTGCTAAAAACTCCAGCAAATTCTCACTGTCTTGTAGTCTTCTTGATAGAATCAGGAAATCCATTTTTCAACCTGGGAAAAAATAATTATGAATATTATTTCCATCCATATGAGCCATCATATTAAAAGAGCTTAATGTGACATTGATATGTCCAGGCCTTCAAATTCAATGTAAGAGGTAGGACATGCAATAAAATAAGATTGAACTTAAACCCAGATGTTGCAGTAAGGTCTAGCCCTATACTGTTCCAGCTAGTCAATTGTTTAAATCCACAATGTGCCATGTTACAGTGTTGTAGTATCGGGACACCTATTTTCTCAAGTTTCTCAAGTCACTCCTGCAACAAAAAAGCCCTGTTTTTCTTGCCTAAAGATTTCTTTGTTTTATTTCAGCAATTTCTCTTGTCAATTGCTTTTTGTGCCTTTGTATCCATTCCGTTTTAACTACAGAGGCAATGATAATCATGGATTCAACATTAAGAATAATGCAATGACAACAAAATGTGGCAAAGTGAAAAACTCAGGTTTCATCTTTTTGTCTGTCATCAGTTCCCACCTCTATAGCATTCTTTTCTAATCATTCCATAGTTTTCTTCCAATGACAGTAGTCTGATTCCACTCTTTGGCTTCATCAATTCTCATAATGCCTGGATGGAGAAACAGAGAAATGAGCAATTTCACTTCCACTATGTAACCTTTCACCTATGTGTGGAAAAATCTAAATACATTCATGTGAAGAACAGTCTATCAGGTTTTCCATTCACATCTGTATCTGAAGCCAGGAAAGAGCAAAAGAAACGTAGTGTTTATCAAATTGCTTCCCAGAGCTTGGAAACATAACATATTCAAACTAAAATTGCCTCAATGGTCAGAAGGTTGTAAACCAGAAAAAGTAACTTTAGCAATCATCCTGCCACACATTCTCAAATGCATAGAAGAAAATGACACATTTGCTGTCTGTTGGTTAGTGACGGTTGACATGATCGTGACCATCCTCACCTCACCAGCTGCTTACAATAACAATATCGGAAAATTTAACACAACATTTTCAGATTTCAATAATGATTGCAAGTCAAGATTACTGTACTTATATAAATAAGCTAAACAGGCAACAATAAATATATGCTAAGATGAATTGATCTGCCCTACAGATAATAACTAAGGCAAATTTGACAACTTGAGAAAAAGAAAATGCAAAGAACAGCAAGAATAGTACATTTTACTCAAAGTTAAATGTTCCTCACCATTCTCATTCCTCTACATCAGGGATGGGCAAACTTCCTGGGAATTTCTTTTTTAAATGAGGCAACAAACAAGAGCAGGTAAAAGCAACACATATGGGGGCTGAAGTAGCTATGAATCCAATCCAATACAATCCAGTGTTATCAAATGGGGCCTTATAATGATAGAAAATATGGTCATAAGTGGCAGGAACAATTCCAAAATCCTGCACCCACTGCAGTTGTGTGACCAGGCATACATGAATATGGGAAACACATGCATACAGTAGAAGCATCCTCTTGTACCAATATGACTAAATTATGGGGGCTCCAAGGGGCTTTCCAAACCAATTTCTGTTTAGATTAAATAGGTGTGTGTGGCAGTGAAGCGGTTAAACTGGGACAGGATAATTGACCTGGGATATTGCCTTGGACTCACATAACAACACGAAATATCATCTCTCCCTGTGAACCACTTGGATCACTTACTGTAGTGCTCACACAAAATGCTAGGAGAAAGGCAGGGAAGGAGGGAAGAAATGGAGGGAGAGAGGGAGGGAGGGAGACAATTAGAGGGCTTTAGTCCAAGGTAACAAAGAGATTGTTCAAGCAGTAACACAAGTAGTATAAACAAATGTATAATTATATATTCATTGTGTATTTCAGCTATTTCTCAAGGTATGAACTATTTGACACATCTTAGAAGATATTGAACTCTCATGCTCTGGGGATTTTTAAACACAATTTGAGTGGTCCCTTGTCAGAGATACTTTAGTTGAGAATGTGTGCACTGGCAGAAGGTGAGACTAGGTGGTTGTTGGCCTCCCTTTCAACTCTATGATAGTCCTATAGAAGATTAGACCTATTGCCTTAGCTGCCCCCACAACAGTTTGTTCTTCTCTTAGTTTTGCTTACCACTAATAAATAATTTAAATAGGTAATAATAAAATTGATCTTATTTCACTCAATATTTTGTGTCTGGTTTCTTTATTCTTGTGGTTAGTTAGCAACAGAGATTAACACTCAATCTAATGAGCCCTGGTGCTTGTTCTTGCTGCCTATAAAGAACTCCTGCCTTTTAAAAGGAAGAAGCAGGTAGACACAGGATGTCAAGGTAAATGAAGCCGCACAGCACATTTATGAACAACCATTGTCTTTTCATTTCAGGGGAATTTTAGTTTCAAACAAAAATATGAGTATTTTCTGTCTTCCACTCCAAAAAAGAACTCATAAACTAAAGTCCTCATTCCAGTGTGTATCCAGACACATAACACTTAGTGATAAAACATATAAATCGGCTGCATTTTGTATTAACATCTTGACAGGACATTCTGTGCTGCAGACACTTTTGGTAAATGTCATCACAAAAACTCCTTTTGAACACTCACCTAATTATAGCCATGCATAATACACCTGACGGCATACTGAGGAGGTAGCTCAGTTAATGCTACATAAAGAACATGGCTTGACTATACTCAGAAATGCAGGATATTAGTGCTCTCAGTGTGAAAGGTGGGGACATTTTGAGAGGCATTTGGGAGCATTACTTTTTTAGAACAATAACCGAAGGGAAGAAAGATATATTTTAAACTAGGTCCACCGGGGGAGGGGGACAACAGCCTTGCGAACACTACTTTACCCATAATGTCTGGGAATCGCCAGAAGGCTAAACGGAGGGCTGCACAAACACAACAAGGACCAAGTACCAAAAGCACAATAATCCCAATTAAACAGCTCAAGGGAAGATCCCAGGGGCTCACATGTCTTTACACTAATGCACAGAGCATGGGAAATAAACAAGACGAACTCCAACTTCTAGCACTACACCACAAATATGATATCATAGCCATCACTGAAACCTGGTGGGATGACTCCTATCGCTGGAATGTAGATATCGAGGGGTATAACCTCTTTCACAGAAACCGAACAAAGGGGAGAGGAGGCGGAGTAGCCTTATATGTCAAAAACTCTTATGCTGCAGAAGAAATTCAAGACAGCAATCTGGGAAACCAGCTTGAAATCATCTGGATAAGAATCAAGGGAACTGGGACTCAAAAAGATGTCGTTGTAGGCGTCTACTACAGACCCCCAAGCCAGGAGGAAGATCTTGATGAAGTCTTCTGCCAACAGTTGACCAAACAGGCACAGAAAAGAGATGTAGTAGTCATGGGCGATTTCAACTATCCCGATATTTGCTGGAAAACAAACTCGGCCAAGAGTACAAGGTCCAACAAATTCCTCGCTTGCCTTGCAGACAATTTCATGGCCCAGAAGGTAGAAGAGGCAACAAGGGGATTGGCTACTCTTGATCTCATCCTAACAAATGCGGAGGACCTGATCGATGCGGTCGAAGTGGTAGGATCCTTAGGGGCAAGTGACCATGTGCTCCTGCAATTTGAGGTACAAAGAAAGGCCGAAACTAAGACAAGTAAAACCCGCATTTTGGACTTTAGGAGAGCTGATTTCCAAAAAATGAAGGAAACGCTGAGCAGCATTCCGTGGACACAGATACTAAAAGACAAGGGAGCTACGGATGGATGGGAATTTCTCAAGAGTGAAATACTCAAGGCGCAATTGCAAACCGTGCCAACAAAGAGAAAAAATAGGACAAGTGCAAAGAAGCCAGAATGAATGTCCAAAGAACTTCTAACTGTGCTAAGACACAAAAGAGACATGCACAAGAAGTGGAAAAAGGGAGAAATCACCAAAGAAGAATTCAAACAAATAGCCAACACCTGTAGGGAAAAGGTCCGCAAAGCTAAAGCAAAAAACGAGCTCAGACTTGCCAGGGACATTAAAAACAATAAAAAGGGCTTCTATTCTTATGTCAGTAGAAAAAGGAAAAACAAGGAGGCGATAGGACCTCTTCGAGGAGAAGATGGGGCAATGCTGACAGGGGATAGGGAAAAGGCAGAACTACTTAATGCCTTCTTTGCCTCGGTCTTCTCACAAAAAGAGAGTCTTCAACCTCAGCAAGATGGAGTGGATGAGGGATTGGAGGACATCCAACCCCAAATTGGGAAAGAAGTTGTCCAGGAATACCTGGCCGCTCTTAATGAGTTCAAGTCCCCAGGGCCAGATCAACTACACCCAAGAGTACTGAAGGAACTAGCGGAAGTCATTTCGGAACCATTGGCAACCATCTTTGAGAGTTCTTGGAGAACGGGAGAAGTTCCAGCAGATTGGAGGAGGGCCAATGTAGTCCCAATCTTCAAGAAGGGAAAAAAGGACGACCCAAACAACTACCGTCCGGTCAGCCTCACGTCGATACCGGGCAAGATTCTGGAAAAGATTGTTAAGGAAGCGGTCTGCAAACACTTAGAAACAAATGCAGTCTATTAAATGCATGTTGACTATTAGCAGTCATCGCTAATAGTCAACATGGATTTATCAAAAACAAGTCATGCCAGACTAATCTGATCTCTTTCTTCGATACAGCTACAAGCTGGGTAGATGCGGGGAATGCCGTGGATGTAGCGTACCTGGATTTCAGTAAGGCCTTCGACAAGGTCCCCCATGACCTTCTGGCAAGGAAACTAGTCCAATGTGGGCTAGGCAAAACTAAGGTGAGGTGGATCTGTAATTGGTTAAGTGGACGAACACAGAGAGTGCTCACTAATGCTTCCTCTTCATCTTGGAAAGAAGTGACAAGTGGAGTGCCGCAGGGTTCCGTCCTGGGCCCGGTCCTGTTCAACATCTTTATTAATGACTTAGATGAAGGGCTAGAGGGTCCTTCCTAGAGGGTCGTACCCAGAAGGTGTTGATGGGGGACAGCTGCTCGTCCTCACAACCTTTGTCTTGTGGGGTCCCGCAGGGTTCAATACTGTCCCCCATGTTGTTTAACATCTACATGAAGCCGTTGGGAGAGATCATCCGGAGTTTCGGGGTGCGGTGTTATCTGTACGCAGATGATGTCCAACTCTGTCACTCCTTTCCACCTACTTCTAAGGAGGCTGTTCAGGTCCTGAACCGGTGCTTGGCTGCTGTGTCGGACTGGATGAGGGTGAACAAATTGAAGTTGAATCCAGACAAGACAGAGGCACTCCTGGTCAGTCGAAAGGCCGAACGGGGCATAGGGTTACAGCCTGTGTTGGACGGGGTTACACTCCCCCTGAAGACGCAGGTTCGCAGCTTGGGTGTGACCCTGGATTCATCGCTGAGCCTGGAGCCTCAGGTCTCAGTGGTGGCCAGGGGAGCATTTGCACAGCTTCGGCTCGTGCGCCAGCTGCGCCCGTACCTCGGGAAGTCGGACTTGGCCACGGTAGTCCACGCTCTGGTCACATCCCGCATAGATTACTGCAACGCGCTCTACGTGGGGCTGCCCTTGAAGACTGCCCGGAAGCTCCAGATGGTCCAGCGCTCGGCAGCCAGGTTGCTAACAGGAGCAGCTCTCAGGGAGCATACCACTCCTCTGTTGAGCCAGCTCCACTGGCTGCCAATTCCCTACCGGGCACAATTCAAGGTGCTGGCATTAGCCTACAAAGCCCTAAACGGTTCCGGCCCCACCTACCTCTCCGAACGCATCTCCTCCTATGAACCGACACGGACATTAAGATCGTCCGGGGAGGCCCTGCTCTCGGTTCCGCCTGCGTCACAGGCACGGTTGGCGGGAACGAGAGACAGGGCCTTCTCGGTGGTGGCCCCTCGGTTATGGAATGCCCTACCAAGCGACATCAGACAGGCCCCTTCGTTGCTGGCATTTAGGAAGAAGCTCAAAACCTGGCTTTTTGAGCAAGCGTTTGGCTAATCAGCGCAATTGTACACAGAATGACGGTAAACTGAACATAGGAACGGTATAAGGATATGAGACTGGATCATGTTTGCGATCGAGGCATTGTATGAATGGTTGTGTGTTTGTTATTGGGTATGCTGTGTTTTAATTGTTATTGTTGTGGTAATTAATATTGTGTAAACCGCATTGAGTCACCTATTATAGGTTGAGAAACGCGGTATAGAAATAAAGCAAATAAATAAATAAATAAATAAATAAATAGAAGGCATGATCATCAAGTTTGCAGATGACACCAAATTGGGAGGGATAGCCAATAGTCCAGAGGACAGGAGCAGAATTCAAAACGATCTTGACAGATTAGAGAGATGGGCCAAAACTAACAAAATGAAGTTCAACAGTGACAAATGCAAGATACTCCACTTTGGCAGAAAAAATGAAATGCAAAGATACAGAATGGGGGACGCCTGGCTCGAGAGCAGTACGTGTGAAAAAGATCTTGGAGTCCTCGTGGACAACAAGTTAAACATGAGCCAACAATGTGATGTGGCAGCAAAAAAAGCCAATGGGATTTTGGCCTGCATCAATAGGAGCATAGTGTCTAGATCTAAGGAAGTAATGCTACCCCTCTATTCTGCTTTGGTTAGACCACATCTGTAATACTGTGTCCAATTCTGGGCACCACAATCCAAGAGAGATATTGACAAGCTGGAATGTGTCCAGAGGAGGGCGACTAAAATGATCAAGGGTCTGGAGAACAAGCCCTATGAGGAGCGGCTTAGGGAACTGGGCATGTTTAGCCTGAAGAAGAGAAGGCTGAGAGGAGATATGATAGCCATGTATAAATATGTGAGAGGAAGCCACAGGGAGGAGGGAGCAAGCTTGTTTTCTGCTTCCTTGGAGACTAGGACGCGGAACAATGGCTTCAAACTACAAGAGAGGAGATTCCATCTGAACATGAGGAAGAACTTCCTGACTGTGAGAGCCCCGGAGTGTGGTGGAGGCTCCTTCTTTGGAAGCTTTTAAGCAGAGGCTGGATGGCCATTTGTCAGGGGTGATTTGAATGCAATATTCCTGCTTCTTGGCAGGGGGTTGGACTGGATGGCCCATGAGGTCTCTTCCAACTCTTTGATTCTATGATTCTATGATTTTCACTGTGGGTGTCATCACTACCTCAAATATAGCAAGGTTATATGACTTAATGGCAATCTGACTTCAATATTATTTATTAAATGTTTATAATTCTATTATGTGTTCAGGGATAAATTAAGCACACTGGTGAGGAGATATATATGTAGTTACTCATCATTATGCGGTGCAACCCTGGATATCCATGGTTTCATCTATCTGCATCTGATAAAACATGTCCTTTTAAGGAATTGTCTAACTCTTCCAAGTCATATGCTGCATATCATATCCTTCCACTAGAAGTTACTATAAATCACACTGGAGGACCTTGCAAGTCCATTGCAAATACCAGGGCTCTACTATACCCTTTACCTTGAACCGTTGATAATTCTGGAATCCTTGATACATTTACAAGAGAGTAAACACTATGAACATAATGGAATAGAATTTGATGTGGGTCATGACTGAGGGACAGGTATCAATCTGTGAGCACCTCTTCAGTCCACTCTTGGGAAACACACCTGAAGGGCATTTACTGGCAGGACATCCCAGGTGAACTCCGTCCCAGGCCCAGATCTTTGCAAGGGAAAGAAAACCTTCCATCTAGTCCCAAAGGGTAGTCTCTTTCACAGCCCCCTGCCCAAGCTTGAGAACCTAGGGAGGCCATTTAAGAGGCAAGGTGAACACCGATTCCTGTTCTTCTGCCAAAACATCTCCCTAACAAACTCCATTTCCCCCTCAGATACAGGTAAGAAAAAACAAAATGTGGGGTGGGTAATTCCTACCCAGTCCCCTAAAGTGGCTAGCAGTCACTCCTACTGCGCTGACAGTCGAAGGGTGGGTTGAAGCAAAACCTCAAAAGGAGGCCATTGGGAGGCAATGGCAGCCTTAAATAGTGCTGGCCATGTCCCTTCCCCAGGTGCTGAGACCCATGCTATGCACTCAGCCTTGTGTAGGCAACTGGGTTTTAATCACACGGTCCTCCAAATAATAATAATAATCATCATTATCATCATCATCATCATCATCATCACCACCACCTTTATTTATAACCCTCCACCATATCCCCAAAGGGGACTCGGGGCAGCTAACATGAGGCCAAAAACTCCCTCTTACCAGAACAGTGTGGCTGCTTGGCTTTAGAGGAGCCTTAATTGACATTTTCTGATTTTTTAAAAATCTTTTACTAATCTAAACTTACATATCAACTCACTATCTTCTCAAATACAGTCAAAGCTAACCAAATTATATGAACAATAACTACATTCAGCTCAAATACACCTTTATTTATTAATTCCAACACATAATAATAGCTATATTTATTATTTATGGTTCAATTATTTTTATTCCACTCCACACTAACATTTTGCAATCTCTTCCCCTCTTCTTTCTCCTCCCCACTTCCCTACTCAATGTCAATGTAACTGTACACACATAGTTACAGTGGACCAATGTACACTTGCAAAACAGCCTCAAGTCAAGTTGAAACATAAGATGTTAGTTCATATGCCTCAGGGTGATCTGAACTCACTGAAATTTTTAGGGTTTAGCTAAAGATAAAATATACATCTGAGCCATATGTAATTGGTAGACAGTGACATAAATGGATTCAGGAGATGTCTGAACTAAAAGCAAAGCTGCACTGAGACAAACCAAATATTTATCTACACATTCTTCAATATTTTTTAGCAGTTTAGATTTTGAGGACTATAAACATGAACTCCCCAAATAAGTTGTCCATGAAGGAAAGAGCAACAGGGAAGAATGAGAAAGAGAAAAGAAAAGAAAAAGAAGATTGTAGTTTTTTTACTGGCACGCTGGTAACTCTAATAATTATAAATAGCTTTACTGTTGTTTTCCACTCTTGGTGATTTGACTGAAGACTGAAGAATCGTATGTGGTAAGAATGATAATAGTATTCTTTGGTGTTCATGGGTTTTCTCCTCTGAGTAAAAAATATTTAAAATGTGAGGTGGAACATGTAGCAAGGTAAGCAGAGGTTCACTGCTCACATTTCAACACATCGTAATTTATTCCAAGATTTTGCACATTTTAAAATTAAAACAATTTGATTTTGGTATGTGATTTTCTGAATACTTGCTGTACCCTTCAGCCAAGCAGTTTTCAAAGATTCAAAAATAAGTAGCAAAGTCTGAAATTGCCCAACAGTTGGTATGATGGTTTCTGATATGGGAATACAGGAGGCTCATACTAGAATTTATTTATTTATTTACTATATTTGTATACCGCCTTTCTCAGCCCTTAGGTGACTCAGGGCGGTTTACAATGGCAACGATTTGATGCCCAAAGATACCATAAAACATTTAAAAACATTAACACATAATATAAAACCATAACAAGAATACTAAAAGCATACATCATTTGTGTCTCCTAATAAAAACATTGCCCAGTTGTTCCAATTCCTATGTCTTTTACCTTGCATTTTCAAATGCTTGCTCAAACAACCAAGTCTTGACTCTCTTCTGAAATGTTAAGAGGTAGGGGGCCGGTCTAATGTCCCTAGGAAGGGTATTCCATAGCCAAGGGGCCACCACTGAGAAGACCCTGTCTCTCGTCCCCACCAAGCATGTTTGTGACACAGGCGGGATCAAGAGCAGGGCCTCCTCGGATGATCTTAAAGTCCTAGCAGATTCATAAGGGAAGATGCGTTTAGACAGGTAAGTTGGGCCAGAACTATTTAGGGCTTTATAGAAACCATCATACAAACTCATGGATGATTCCAGACTTTGCTATTTACTTTAGAATCCTTGAAAACTGTCTGGTTCAAGTGCATGGACAATTCTAAATATAGATATGGGGATGTGTTTCCAGGTTAGAATTCTTGATGTCATTATTTCATTGGGAACCAGGAGTCTGACAAACAGCTAACAGCATGAAAGCATTTCTCTGCTGATTGGGCAAAGGAAGGTAGCATCTAGACCAAGCTTAGTTTCATACTGCCTGGAACGCTCTATTGCCCTCCATGCATGATAATTTCAGACTATGGTCCCTTCCAAACATGCCCTGTATCCCAGGATCTGCTCCCAGGTTTTCTGTTTACCCCAGATCATCTGGCAGTGTGGACTCATTTAACCAGCTTACCGCAGAAAACCTGGGATCAGACCCTGTCTGGAAGGGCCCTACATGAACAAGCTATTTGATGAGATATTTCTCCCAATAAGCAAAAATGGTACAATGTAAGAAGAAGGGGTCGAAGGCTGGTACTAGAGCAAAACTTCAAGCTGTTTATGCCAGGCACGTGAGTCTGATGTTCACTGTATATGTTAGAGGAGGACAAAATAATTCACTGCCGTGAATAACGTCTGAGATGCTATTAGCCTTCCAGTTAAGAAAAGGAAGCCTATGGTTCAGTTTTATCTCCTCTTGTGTAGAGTACGCCCTAATTAATTCGATGGGTCTTACTTCTCAGTAGATATGTATAAGATTGAACTGTAAATGCTGCAGTCCTATACAAGGGAGTATACAGGCCCAATAAATTAACTGGCAACAATTATTTAAATAGACAGGCATAAGATTGTGTTAAAAACTGAATGACTTTTTTCTCATATCAAAAAGACAATTTTAATTGTAATGCATTAATTCTGCATTGCTTATGTTTTTTTTTTTTTTTTGTGAGACTCAAAAGGAGAAGAAAAGAGCTTCCCTTTAAAGTTATGATTATTTCATGGTGTGCCTGGCTTGCTTTGATTCTCTGCGTTTTACCTGTAGCAGTTTTCTGTAACATTTGCCCTAGGGATCCTTTCTTCCCTAAGTTGTTTCTTCTGGCTTCCAGCAGATGTCAGACATTTTAATGATAAATATGTTTTGTTTCATCATGGGACCAAATAGAACTGTCTTTACTTTAACCGACCATAGTCTTTATCGTCTGAAATGTCACCTGGAGTGAAAACCATTGCTAGATGCTTTAGGAAATTTTGAACAGTATATGTTTAACTCTTGTAAGTGCTGGGCTTTTGGTAAGTCTGAAAATAAGAGTCGAATCACAGTGGAACTGAAGCAGACCCACATGACAGATCCTGCCATATGTCTTAGGCAAAATTTAACAGGCTGATGTATAAACATAACACAAGAAAGGAAATCCAGAAAGAAATTCTTTTGCAATCCTCTATATTACTGTGGAATTTATTTATATTGAACTTGGGTTTGTATCAAATTGCACTGTTTGACCATACAATAAAACAGATTTGTACTTTTAAAAACATACCAATGCCTACATACTTATCTTAATGGATAACATTGTATTGATGGTGTTGCTGGCAAATCAAGCATGTATGTGCGTGTTTATGCAGATGTGTGTACAAATACATGGCCACACTGGAAAGTCTGGTGAATGAACATGGTTTGTGCAATAGAAGTTAGTAGCTGGCTAGGAAAATGATCAAAGGGGAAAAGAATGTAAAAAAACCCACATTGACTGCAATGTTGTGAGCATTTGTAGCTATCCAGATGTTTTGGCGGCAACTCTGATAACCCTTCTCTGTTGGTTATGCTTTAAGCCAGTGGTTCTCATCCCAGTGGTTCTCATCTCAACTCCTAAAAATCCTAACAGCTGGTAAACTGGTCAGGAAATCTAAGAGTTGTGGGCCAAAACACCTGGGGACCCACAAGTTGAGAACCACTGCTCTAAGGGCTAATGGAGTTATTAAGCACAAAACATTTAGAAAACTGCTTGGGTTGTGCCAAACTAGGGAGTTAAGATGTGACCCAGTTCTCTAAAACTGATGCTTCAGATGTCAGTACCATTGAAATCATACTCATGAAATAACAGAGATGAAAGAAGAACCCCTGAAGAAAAGAATTATGGCCTTGACTTTCATCCTTATTACTCGCTTTATTAATTATTGTGGCATTTTTGTTGTTTCATTAACCTAGATGCTGATCAGCTTTTGTCCTTCTTCCTGAAATCCCTGCCCCAACAACTTTGGGGTGCCAGAATGATCTCAAGCCGTTTTGGATGTTGCTTCAGTATTTTACAGTCCCTGAACACTAACAATGCAGTTTTGAAACATATAATATGATTTCAAAGCTGGCTTTCCTTCTATGCAAAGATTTGCTGTTGAATACACTAATTCTTATACATGCATAAAATAAAAAAGAGAAATAGCTGCATGTGGAAATGCATAGAACCAGACAAGAAATAACTGAAAAATTATGGCTACAAATATAGCCATAATTTTTCAATTATTTATTGTAGGGGAATTAGAGATTTTTCACTGCTGGTAAATATGATAACACAATAGTCTAGTTGAACAGAATGTACTGCTTTTAACAATATCCTTTCACTTTCGGTGATAGCTATTGCAACTTTACTCTTGTCTTCCTGGAGTCCAAAGGATGGTGTTATTGGATGTAGAGGAATTAGAGACGTTACATTGACCAATACAGCAGTGCAATGGCCTTTGTAATGCCTCTGAAGGGAATATACCACAACAATACAACTACTTCACAGTGGTGGCATCTACAGTCTGGTCATAGCAGATGTCCATGGGAATGAATTTGTGCTCATTTTGATATACAAATATTTGAAGTCATTGGCATAGTGCACCATGTCACAAAGTGCCAAAATGTGTATGCTTGTACAATGTTGCCTAATGAACTGTAGGACAGAATGGTTTCTTGTGAAGTAATTTAAGGAAGCTCCTAAGGCTAAAATTAGTAATTATAATTTCCTGGAGAATTCCCTAGATGCAAAACAACCTAAGAAGCCTTCCAGGTCATTTCCAACTGTATCTCAACCCAATAGCTCTTTCAAAATGATTGCTGGTTTTCAACATAAGGATTATCAGCCTCAGTCACAGACTTATCTGTGGATCACAGTCTAGTCTAGAAATGAACTGGGAGACAAACATTCCCCTTCTACACTTCATGATGCTAACAACTGTTTTTTTAATGCAGACATTTTGTCAAAGGGAAATCTGGACAAGGTGCTATCATACCTAGAAAGTCAATATTCAAAATCCTGGCTTTTTACAGCACTGGGCAAAATGATCACACAGTTTGCTTCCAAAAAGGGAAATGGCCACCACAGCTAGCAGATTAACTATTTGTCTGCCAACCCACGAAGAAACACACGAGAATAAAAGACACAACACCAATGCTTTGGATTCAAATTGGGCAACTTTTATTTAACGTTACCTATTTAAGTTCTTAACTTAACTCAAGGGTGTAAGGAACTGGTGTAACCTAACCCAGGTAGTATCACTACCCGTAATAACAATTTCCGGGCGAAGCACCTGGGTTTCGGTAATCAAACCGTATCACCATCAAGGGAAAGGAATGAGGAGTTTCTTCCAGAGCTCTTGTATCGAGACTCCTTCCCATTAAAGGCCATTAACTACACCTCACCCCTTTAAACTGTAGGTGAGTGTTTAACTTAAGGGCCTTTCACCCCTTAAAGGGGTGCCCTAGGTGCACACCGACTAAAGGAATTTCCCTATCTATTTACGCCTGGCCTATTTAAAGCGTAGCCCACTTCCTCTATCTAGCCCCTAAACAGTATAGGGTAGGCAAAAAAAACCCCCTATAAAACAAGAAGAGGAAAAAATTCCTACCCGGTTCCGCAGGCAACCGCAAGATATACTGTTAATGGGCGGGAGTGGTGGGCCAACTTCCAGGCGCGGAATGAGCCTGGGAGGGCCTGGCCTGTGCTAGCAGGCCACGCCCCCGGATGTTCTGGAGGGTTCCTCCAGAACTCCTCCCTGCCTCGTGTGAGGCAGACAAATGTTTTTTCTCTCCCCATTTCTTGGGGAGAGGAAAACTGTTGTCTGCCAACCCACGAAGAAACACACGAGAATAAAAGACACAACACCAATGCTTTGGATTCAAATTGGGCAACTTTTATTTAACGTTACCTATTTAAGTTCTTAACTTAACTCAAGGGTGTAAGGAACTGGTGTAACCTAACCCAGGTAGTATCACTACCCGTAATAACAATTTCCGGGCGAAGCACCTGGGTTTCGGTAATCAAACCGTATCACCATCAAGGGAAAGGAATGAGGAGTCTCTTCCAGAGCTCTTGTATCGAGACTCCTTCCCATTAAAGGCCATTAACTACACCTCACCCCTTTAAACTGTAGGTGAGTGTTTAACTTAAGGGCCTTTCACCCCTTAAAGGGGTGCCCTAGGTGCACACCGACTAAAGGAATTTCCCTATCTATTTACGCCACGGATTGGGGGCAAATGTCCATTTCGCCCCCATCCCCCACCAATTCCTCCAACACCCCTAAAATACCTTCCTGTAAATCTAGCCGAAACCGTTGGTTGCCCAATTCCGAAAGATGTACTCCAAAACCCCGATACAACCTCTCGTCGTCACGAGTGCTGTTTGGGTGCTCAATGTAACGACCCCTCTGATGGATCAGAACAATCACATGTCCCGAGTCACTCGTTTCATGGCTCTCTCAAGCCTTCCCATGTCGCCTCTGCACTTGCGACGAGGTATGATAATCACATGGCCTGAGTCACTCGTTTTCTGGCTTCCTCAAGCCTTCCCACGTCGCCTCTGCACTTGCGACGAGGTATGATAATCACATGGCCTGAGTCACTCGTTTTCTGGCTTCCTCAAGCCTTCCCATGTCGCCTCTGCACTTGCGACGAGGTATGATAATCACATGGCCTGAGTCACTCGTTTTCTGGCTTCCTCAAGCCTTCCCACGTCGCCTCTGCACTTGCGACGAGGTATGATAGCAGACCAAACGACGTGCACCCTGGGCCATGACCACCAAATCCTTCGAATGTCCGCCCGTGCTTGCAAAAAGAGGGCTTTGCCTGTTAACAGGCCCAAATCGTTACCACCGAGGTGGATAACCAACACATCAGGAGGAGAACCACTCCCGGCATCAAACAACAAAGGGCACAAACCGTCCCAACGCAGGCTTCTCGTGCCTCTCCGTTCCACCGTTGCCGTGGAAGAGAGACCCAAGTGCAGGCCATAGGCAGTCTTGTGGGCCTCTCTCACTGCCCAGAAGACATAACTGTCCGCAGACCAGGACCCTTCTTCTATGTGCCAGCCCTGCGTGGCCTGTGACGATAATGATAACTAGGCTGAAACTGACCGTACGTAACTTCTGGTCTGTTTTGGAAGTTCTAATTCTTATTTCCACACTATCTTGAAAAACTTTGAAGTCGGAAACCAAAAGTGCGCGGTGTGAGGTATCGTTATTGGCTAATGTCACCAATTCACTCACGTGTAGTTGCAAAACATGCAGTCCACGCCGCCGCATGATATAAAACCTGTTCATAATATGATGTGCACAGGCTGGGCCATAGTTGCTTAAGTCCCGAGCGTTAACGACCGTACTGTGGCCCTATTAACGCACCAAAGCCCAAAACCCTGCCTTCCTTAATCTCCTTATCTATCTTTTTCATGACCCCAGCTTCTAGGCCTATAACCGATTTTTAAATTGGATGCTACAAAAGTTGGGGGGGGGGGGAACGTGGCCCACGGGCCGGGATCTGAAAACCCTCCTAAAGCCGCGAAGCAAGTAATTTGCTGCAGCTCTGTAAGGCTATCTTTCCTGCCAGCAACTAAGCGGACCCGCCTTGATTGGGCTGGGGCCCCCTTTGAACATTCACCTGTCCTGAGTTTTTACTATTGAACTGAGCGCCTCTTGGCCCAATTCTTGTGGGTTTTCCCTTGTAACAACTATTGGTTGCGTGGTTACCCTGGCATATTGTACAGGCGTGCTGATATTTACAGTCTTCGCGGGCGCAAGCTCCCTGGGCCGCGTATTCCCAGCACATACTCTTCTGTCTTTGCGGCTGTTGTGCTGGGACTCCCTGCCAAAAGGGCTGACTCCCCGTATCGTTCTGTATAGTGTGGCCGCTATCAGCCTTCTCACCAGAGACTGCTCTGGTTGTATTCATTACTTCCATCCACAATTGACTGTCAATGAGTTCCCATCTCTTGTTAGGCATCGTGGCGGCCTCAGAACGAAAGCGACTATCGTAAACCAGCCACGCCTGACCAGTGTAGTTGACATATGCCCCATACTGATAATTACAGTCCTCGCGGGCGCAAGCCCCCTGGGCCGCGTATTCCCAGCACATACCCTTTTGTCTTTGCAGCTGTTGTGCTGGGCCTCCCTGTCAAAAGGGCTGACTCTCTTTAGTGTTTTGTATAGTATGGCCGCTATCGGCCTTCTCACCAGAAACTGCTCTGGTTGTATTCATTACCTCCATCCACAATTGACTGTCGATGAGGTCCCATCGCTTGTTAGGCATCATGGCAGCCTCAGAACGAAAGCGGCTATCGTAAACAAGCCACGCCTGACCAGTGTAGTTGACATATGCCCCATATATTATATTTTGATATTTAAACAAGGCCTTGGCCCTGTAATCCTTTAGGGCCGCCCACATTCTTCTTCGGCGCCATCCTGAAAGAAAAATAACCAGTGACTGTGTCAATAAGTATATAGCGCCAGTATAACAAATTGATGAAGACTTTGTCCCTTATATATATCTAAACATATAGGGCAACACGTTTGCATTGAGTCTTGCTGTAAGGTTATCACAAGTTGGAGCTGACATCAGGAGCTCGCCCCGCACCCAAGTAGCCGGAGCCTACCATTGGGCCTATTGATCTACTCCCATTTGCATTGAGTCTTGCTGTGAGGTTATCACAAGTTGGGGCTGACAACCGGAGCTCACCCGCACCCCAGTAGCCAGAGCCTATCGTTGGGGCCTATTGATCTACTCACATTTGCAATTAGTCCCACTATAAGGTTTACATAAGTAGAGGCTAACCGCGGGAGCTCGCCCCCCTATACCAACCCAGGCCTGCCACTGGGCTTATTGCTCTAGTCATTTTCCTTTTTGAGTATACAGGCCGACTGTAAGGCCAACCTAATTTGGGGCTAACCAAGGGAGCTCACCTGTAGCAACTGGCAAAGACTGTACCATTGGGAGGTCACATAAGTTAAGGCTCCCATCGGGAGCTTGCAATACTTATGGCCAGGGCCCGCGACAGGGCTTATTGATCCCTTCCCATTTGACTTCATTACTGGATCTAACAGCAGGAGCTCTCTCCCTGATCCATTTTTTTTTTTGGTATCAGAAGCTGGATTAAACAGCAGGAGCTCCCCCTCTGATCCTATTTAAAATAATAATTTTTATTTTTTGGTATCAGAAGCTGGATCTAACAGCAGGAGCTCCCCCTCTGATCCTATTTAAAATAATAATATTTATTTATTTATTTATTTTGGTATCAGAAGCTGGATCAAACAGCAGGAGCTCCCCCTCTGATCCTATTTAAAATAATAATTTTTATTTTATTTTATTATTATTATTTTTGGTATCAGAAGCTGGATCAAACAGCAGGAGCTCCCCCTCTGATCCTATTTAAAATAATATTTTTTATTTTATTTTATTTGGTATCAAAAGCTGGATCTAACAGCAGGAGCTCTCTCCCTGATCCATTTTTTTTTGTATCAGAAGCTGGATCAAACAGCAGGAGCTCCCCCTCTGATCCTATTTAAAATAATAATATTTATTTATTTATTTATTTATTTTGGTATCAGAAGCTGGATCAAACAGCAGGAGCTCCCCCTCTGATCCTATTTAAAATAATAATTTTTATTTTATTTTATTATTATTATTTTTGGTATCAGAAGCTGGATCAAACAGCAGGAGCTCCCCCTCTGATCCTATTTAAAATAATAATTTTTATTTTATTTTATTTGGTATCAAAAGCTGGATCTAACAGCAGGAGCTCTCTCCCTGATCCATTTTTTTTGTATCAGAAGCTGGATCAAACAGCAGGAGCTCCCCCTCTGATCCTATTTAAACTAATAATTTTTATTTTATTTTACTTTAATTTTTTGGTATCAGAAGCTGGATCTAACAGCAGGAGCTCTCTCCCTGATCCATTTTTTTTTGGTATCAAAAGCTGGATCTAACAGCAGGAGCTCTCTCCCTGATCCATTTTTTGGGAGCTGTGGCTAACATCGGGAGCTCGCTCTGCTCCCAAATAAGAACTATCGACCTTAGGTCAGCAACCTCTGTAGCCAAGGGTATAACTCCCCTATTACCTGTGTATATTTAACATCATACCTACTACATATAACACGCATCCGGCCCAAAATAAAGTAATTGAACTAACTTTCACTTTCATTTTGCCCCATGTGGCAAACGAAATTGGGCCTATCCTAAAATGGCGGCCGCCCCATCTCCCACAATGGCCTCCATCAACGGCCCGGACGGTGCCCAAAATTGACGCTGCGAGCTAGCCGCATGCCAAGCCGCCCAGCTCCAGGCCCCTGGCCACGTGCGCCCTTGTTTGCCATAACCAAGGCTTCTGTGAAGGGCTTTGAAGCACCCAGCCTTCGTCCGGGAGGGGTGGGGGGTGGGTGAAGCCTCCCTCCCCCAGGACCCCTGTACAGACCTGTAAATGCTCTTCTTATCCCCTTAACCTCTTTTCTTTTCTTCTCTTCTTTGCTGAACCTCTTCAGGCTTCTTGTCTTCGCTCTTCTCTGCGACCTCTCTCCCCAACTTCCAGGCGCAGAATGAGCCTGGGAGGGCCTGGCCTGTGCTAGCAGGCCACGCCCCCGGATGTTCTGGAGGGTTCCTCCAGAACTCCTCCCTGCCTCGTGTGAGGCAGACAAATGTTTTTTCTCTCCCCATTTCTTGGGGAGAGGAAAACTGTTCTTCTATACTGGCTTTCACTAGCCCAGATAATTGTGGTGCTGAATTGAAACTTATTTCAAGGTTCCTCTTCTGCAACACTTGGAACTACAGAGTAGTAACTGTTTCTGAAATGCTGATAATTCATACTATGATTTAATATTATTTCATTTTTTCTCACCACTCAAGAAATCTATCATGCAATATTACTCAGGTATAAATTTTCCTGTATGTAGCTTCTTCCCTTTCATTAAAATTGGAAAACAGCCTTCTTTCCTGAACATGGGTGGTAATAGCCAATGGCTTTGGGGTTCAAATATATATGGGACACTTTGCATAGCTCTTGAGTCTTATATACCAAATGATGATCTATTTATCAACAAAGAAAGCATGAAAGTATAGTAAGAGGGTGGAAGTGAAAATGATTGGAGATTATTTCTTTTTTTGCATGGATGAAAATTCTCTCGTCTGTGGGTTTGATATGACTTGTCTTTTTCTGCTCTTATCTCTGATCAGTGATTCAATATGAGAACAGAAGTTGAAGTCTAAATGATCTCCAGAGAATCAAATTGTGCTTTGATGGCAGGAAAGCTATTGCACCAATACTAGTTTTTGACTGAGGGCCACAGGCATAAATTAAGTTGTGCTTTGTATGATGGGCAGAGGCAGCCCTAGGTAATTTTCAACGGTAAGCAAACAGTATTTTGCCCCCCCCCCCCAACCAATCATTGCTATATATTTTCTGTTCGTCATAGGAGTTCTGTGTGCCATATTTGGTTCAATTCCATCATTGGTGGAGTTCAGAATGCTCTTTGATTTTAGGTGAACTATACATCCCAGTAACTACAACTCGCATATGTCAAGGTCTATTTTCCCCCAAGAGCGCCTCAAGAGCACCCCTGGGCAAAATCAACTATACTGCGAATGCTTACTTTGCGTAATGGGTTGAGCCGCCCCTGATGATAGGAATACTCCAAATGGATAAGGAATACATTCCACTCATTGGTTTGTCCTTGACACTTTCAATTGTTTTTAGCCCCAGCCATTGCTAGAAGGCAGCCCATGAGACTCTTCCTAAAGGTCCAGATTTTAAAAAGATGTCCCATCCCTATCTTATAAGGAATTTACTCACTGTTCTTTTGCTCTTGGTGAAAACTCTGTTTACAAGGCAGCAGGTATTGGAATAGAGGTCAGCATAGCCAGCTGTTGCCTGAAATTATTCCCTATGCAGCAGCATCAATTACATCTTCTTGTATTGCAAATTATGTGCAGTGATGTTGTGTATCACAATTTGTTATCATTAATCTTAATTCTAACTGGCATGTTACCTTTTACTCCATAAATGCCTATTACAAATATGACTCCAGCGGACAGTTATAGAGAAAGAATTTACTACATAGTTAAAGTGAAACGTATAAAATCTGTTCCCACTTATAGGAGGATTTAAACACTGCCCGTCTGGTGCAATTTGAATTTTAACTCACATGTTAAACACAGTACACTCTGTAACTTAAATCCATACTGAGCTCTCTGTGATTAAAAATGGCATTTTTGACAAAGCACGGAAGTCTAAATTATTACAGGAAAGACAAGGATATGAAGGCTTTACTGAATTTGCAGCTCTGAAATAGTAATGTACTGCATAGTGGCAAGATTTCCCACTAAACAAGTAGATCTCACACACTAGTTCATTTAAAGTGCATTTATCAGGCATCCCCCATTCCCCCCACTATGATGGCGAAATTGACTTATTTGGTACAGCCCATAATACTTGATTAACCTTCCTAAAGCCATTGTGAATACATATATTCAACCCTAATCTTCTGTGTGATTTCCCAAGCTGCTGTGCACTTGGCATTGTGCTGTAATGGTTTTTGTCCTGCCTGCATTTAAAATAAGGTAAAGATGTCACGCTGCACATACTACGAGTGCTTTCATTCATTTATGGACTTCTCCCTAGGCAAACTTGAATGAAATGCATGGTAGTCCACTTCTTACATTCAAAGGGGCTTAAACTTGGTTCTCATAAACAACAGGTAAGGTCCTTTACAATGGCACTTCATTACATGTGCAGAGACTCACATGACTGAATGATCCTATAAGCAAACAAATAAAATCCCTTTGGGGAGTAGATGTCAGAAGAGCTTTAGCTGAACTTTCTTCTTGCTTCAACGAGTAGGAAATGTTTATTTCAAATAAGAATCAGTCACCAGAGGCATTCTGAAGTGGAATATCTTGCAGCAGGTTAAGTGTTTTCCCTATGTTAAGCAGAACATTTGCTAAATATTTGCAAATGTGGCTCTATCAGACAAGAACAAATATTTTTTACAATTTTTGCTCTTATGGTGAAAAAGTAGTCTAAATCTGTACAGTTTTCAAAGACTACTATATATACTCATGTATAAGTCTAAAAATTTAGTCAAAATATTGCCTCCCAAAACCTGGGTTAACTTACCCACAAGTCAATGTAAGTACTATACCATCACTCTTAGCAAAAAGGGAACCATCTCCTTCTCTGAGTGAAAAAAGTAAGAGCTTATTCCATCTTGGAAGGACCTAAAAGAAGAACCAGACTCCCTTAACCTTCTCTCCACCATGGTACTGTTTCTGAAATTTGAATACCTGGGTATGACAATGGGCATGACCAATAGTTACTGTCCCCCTGAGGTGCCTTGGGCACTTTTGCCTTTCTGCAGAATGAATCTTGACTCGTATCAAATCCTACACAAGTATATACAGTCATCACAGTTGAGCATTTTTCTGTCCCCAAAGTGCACTTTTGTGCAGAAAACAATAATTTGGGGTGAAAAAAGGTTTTCTATTTTAAAAAAACATTTGTAATATTTTTTCAGAAAAAGAGCATTTCTACATAGAAAACAAATTTCCTGGAAAGAAAGAGCATTTCTGTTTTCTATACAAAAATTGTGTTTTCTCTGCATTGTGGTATCGCAAGAGACTATTTTCTGCATAGAATATGCTCTCAGATGTTTTGGATGTTAATATTACTACCAGGATGTTTTTAATGCTTTGTCTAAATGCTTAAATGTTTTTATGTCTTATGTTTAATGATTTTAATTTATAGTTATATGTTAGTGTTATTATGATTTTTTTGTTTACATGTATGTTGGCATTGAATGTTTGTCATTAGTATGTCATAAACCGCACTAAGGCATTCTCAGAAGTTGAAGGATCTGTTGAAAACTAAGTAAGTGAGGTTTATACGTATATCTGTGGAATGTCCAGGGTGGGAGAAAAAACTCTTGTCTGCTTGAGGCAAGTTTCAATGTTGCAAATGACCACCTTGATTGGCCGTTTCTCAAAAACTTTACATGATGTAACAATTTTGAAGTTATTTATGTGAGTAACATCAAAAAACACATTGTAAAGGAAACAAAATACCTGTTTTCCAGTGCTATCTACACCAAAGAGAGTTTCACTGAGTGAAGTAGTTGTTCCTGAAGTACACCAGGTCTAGATATATACCAAAGATTTTAATCAAGCTGGGTTTCATGTTTCCCTTTACCTCTACTGAATTAAATATGCCCTTATGCTATTCCACACATAGCCATCAGCTCTTTCCATATTTCTTTCCTGTATTCTTTCATTTTTAAGGTCTTTGTGAGCTTTTACTCCATTTCATTGTATGCCTGGGGTATTTATTGCAAACACAAAAGAGATTCTCAAATAAATTTCTCAAACAGATAAGCTGAAACCACGCCTGATTGCTCTTTCAGAAATCTACGAATAGAATTTTCAGTCTTTCTTGTATGTGAGCTATGTAGATGAATTATTTATTGCTTTGATGGAGCTTTTTATAATTCAGCCTTTTGGATAGAGCCTGGTTTAAAATCTTCTGAAGTCTGCTAGAGATTTTCCATATAGTGGCAGAACAATTGTACACTAGTCTTCCAGGGAGTAAGCATAATGATACCAGAGAAACAATTCCCACAACAAATAGATAAAGTATTGATACCCAAGGTGCCCCAGATTGTTTCATCTCTCTTTCTCACTGGAATCTTTTCCAATTCAGCAGCTATTTTCATCCATCAGAATTTCTTGTTCAGCTACTAAATTCCTCAAATTTCTAAGTTGAGCAGGCAACTGTTGAGAGAGCAGGGACCAATTTTATCCCTAAGGCCTCTGAAGGTCCATACCAATGTGCCTGTGTTAATGAAAGTGATCCTGTGTCGTGTCTAGTATCAATTTCAATTTCCCTCCTTTTAACAGAGCATTGTTTTGTTTTGTAGCAGACTCTGTATTTGGGGAGAATGGGTGAAAAATTGTCCAATTTTGGGACAAGGCGAGGCTTCAAGGGTCATGCTTTGGAGAGTTCCAAGGTTCACATGTTCTCAGTAGATTTGCAACTTGAAAGGATTTTCTTGCAGGACAATTGTTGGCATTAGTTTTTCTGCAACAGTCTTAAGAGCAAGAGGACAGATATATATATCTATTACTTGAATATAAACCACAAATTCTGTACCCTTGATACTTGGGAAGCAGATGTTGCTGTTTACATTCCCTCCTATGAACAATTCCCATTGCAACAGGTAGAAACAGGATCCTTGTCAAACTTCTTCCTCACAATGGAGGTAACTTGTGTGAGCAATGTGGAAGTGGCAGCCAGCTGCCTCCTGAGCAAGAGGGGCAAAAGCCCTATTGCCCAGTAACCCTAAACCATGGTATATATAGGAGTTATGAATTAGTAAAAGACACACATGTAACTTGTGGTTAAACATTTGCAACTGCCATAGAAGAACCCAACTATTTGTTGCATTTGTCATTTTTGTTTTGTAAGCCACCATTTTGTAAGACCCAGATTTGGTGGAGGAACAAGATTTAAACCAATACAAGCAATTTTTTAAAAAATTACATGGCTGTTTATGACTATCTCACATTCCTTACATTTAACATTCTGTAGAGTACATCCATTCCCAATGTTAACTTTTAACAGACATAGAAGTAATATCACAGTAAACTGGACACTATGTTAAATTTGTCACTATTTCATTAGTTTAGAGTGGTAGTTTGAATTTGCGAGGGCCTGTATCTAGTATCCATTATTGTTGTTTCTTCTAAACCAGTGAATCTCAACCTGTAGGTTCCCACGTATTTTGGCCTACAACGCCCAGAAATCCCAGGCAGTTTGACAGTTGTTAGGATTTCTGGGAGTTGCAGGCCAAAACATCCGGGGACCCACAGGTTGATAACTACTGTCCTAAACCAACAAATATGACACATTTTGGAGCCCCTGGTGGTGCAGTGGGTTAAACCGCTGAGCTGCTAAACTTGTTGACCAAAAGGTTGCAGGTTTGAATCTGGGGAGTGGTGTGAGCTTCCACTGTCAGCCCCAGCTTCTGCCAACCTAGCAGTTCGAAAACATGGAAATGTGAGTAGATCAATAGGTACCGCTTTGGCAGGAAGGTAACGGCGCTCCATGCAGTCATGCCAGCCACATGACATGGAGGTGTCTATGGACAATGCCAACTCTTCAGCTTAGAAATAGAGATGAGCACCACCCCCCACCCCAGAGTCAAACATGACTGGACTTAATGTCAGGGGAAAACCTTTACCTTTACATTATGACACAGATGGTCCCATGTATTCATATGGCCCAACATACATTCAGAAAAATAGAAAATATTAATTATTATTTATTTATTTATTTATTTTATTTACAGTTCTTATATTCCGCCCTTCTCACCCCGCAGGGGACTCAGAGCGGATTACAGTAAACACATATATGGCAAACATTCAATGCCAGTTTGACAAACAACATTTAACAGACAAAGGCTATTTAACTTTTTTTTCTGGCCGCCAGGGGAGCTGCTGCTTTTCATCGTCCATCAACGACACCGATGAAGTTCTTCCGCATTCCACATTCCCCGGAGTCTTCTTTCTTTATGGCCTCATAAATTAGTTAAATTTAGCCTCCCACACAAGGTGGTCCCTTATTTTCCTACTTGACAGATGCAACTGTCTTTCGGGTTGCAAAGGTCCACAATGGGCTACACAATGGCTGGACACCCACTCCAGCCCGGGCTGGCTTCGAACTCATGACCTTTTGGTCAGAGTGATCTTAATGCAGCTGACACTCAGCAGCTGCACTACAATCTCCTTCTCTACAAATTACCATATGTGAACAAAATTAATATTTTGAATATTTACAAAAGAAGAAAGAGTAAACTCCACGTGAAAGAAATGCTCTCAGTGGGGATTATACAGCCCAATTAGACTGCATAATGTATAACAGCTATTTACTGTCACTAGAATTTCTGCTACTAACCTGTGCTCCTTCTCTACAAATACATTTAAAGTTTTTTCCCCTTCACACTTTCAAAAATTCCATGGCTGTCCTGTTATCTGATAATTAGTCACTCTTATATATAATATCTCTTAATGTAACATCTGGTGAGAGTAGCATTTTCTGCTGGTTAAATGAGCTGCATCTAATGCTGAGACAGAGAAAAGTGCCTCAGTAAATAGAGAAGTACAGCCACCTTGCAAAGCGCTATTAACTGCTCAGTGCGCCTGAATTCTCCAGGCAGACTTGGGCAGACTGTACGTGGGCATGTCGACTGGGAGTCTGAAGAACAACAGATGCTGTGGAGCATTGGAGATGCCAGGGTTAAAGAAAGCCAACTCAGCAGTCACTCTCTGGAGATGTTGATTTGAGAATGAACATTCCTTTCTAAATGGAGGTTGTAAGCAGCAAGATATAGTGGCAGGAAGCTCTTATAAAGAATATCCCCATTTTGGTGAAAGGCAGAAGCTATATTCCCACCAGGAAAACCTTTTTGAAAAACTCCTGAAGAATCAAGATTGCTTTGAGAGTCCCATAGGAGGCAACTTTGTGGCTGGAGGCTGCAGCTGTCAGTTACTAGGAGTGATACGTTTTGGCCATTATCAGATGCAGAAAATTACTTTTTATAGTAATAATTATTATAGTAACAATAATAATAACAACTTTATTTTTGTATCCCACCACCATCTGCCAGAAGGGACTCAGGGCGGCTTACATGGGGACAAGTCCAGTCAGACATAGATTAAAATAAACACAGTACAATTTATAAAAGCAAAATCATAAAACATCATAAAATCACCATACTGGTTGAATACTGGTGGGATTGGAGAAGGGGGCTTGATTTTGTCATTTGGGAGATGTAGCTGCTGGGATTTATAGTTCACCTACAATCAAAGAGCATTCTGAACTCCACCAATGATATAATTGAACCAAACTTGACACACAGAACTCCCATGACCAGCAGAAAATACTGGAAGGGTTTGGTGGGCATTGACTTTGAGTTTTGGAGTTATAGTTCACCTACATCCAGGAAGCACTGTGGACTCAAACTATGATGGATCTGGAACAAACTTGGTACAAATACTCAATATGCCCAAATGCGAACACTGGTGGAGTTTGGGGGAAATAGTCTTATTTGGGAGTTGTAGTTGCTGGATGTTATAGTTCACCTACAATCAAGGAGCATTCTGAACCCCACCAAAGATAGAACTTGGCAAAATTTCCCACACAGAACCCCCATGACCAACAGAAAATGCTGTTTTCTGATGGTCTTTGGCAACCCTCTGACATCCCCTCATGACCCCCCCCCCCCAGGGCCTTAATCCCCAGGTTGAGAAACTCTGGTTTAGACTGTTGTAAGATAAGAATGATGATGATCAGAAACTTCTGGTTGTCAGGAGACAAAGGGAGTCCACCCACAACTATAATGATTTGATTTTTAATTGCATACATTTATAATATTGGAACTTCTATTATATTTTCAAGCTACTAAAAGGTCATCAATATTTTAACATATTGTCTAATGTTTAAGGGGGCCCATTTGCCATCAGGCAAACTGATGCCCTAGTCAGAATACTCAGTTAGTTAGTTATGACTGCATAATTCCGAACGTACCATCAAGATTACTAAGATCATCTGGAGAGATCAAGATTACTAAGATTACTACCATCAAGATTACTAAGATCATCTGGAGAGGCCCTGCTCTCGGTCCCACCAGCCTCACAAGCGCGGCTGGTGGGGATGAGGGACAGGGCCTTCTCGGTGGTGGCCCCACGACTCTGGAACTCTCTCCCTCTGGAGGCCAGAACCGCCCCATCCATCCTAACATTTAGGAAACGGGTGAAGACATGGCTGTGGAGTCAGGCCTTCGAGGAATGAGATAACACCATAGGACTCTGGATGGAAGTGGATATAGATCCATCTTATTAGGACGACTGACCACTGTAGTTTTATATTTAGTGTTTTTAAAGTTGTTTTGTAATTTGTGATATATGATATTTTAATGAATGTATATGTTTTTATGGCTGTAAACCGGGCTGAGTCCCTCGACGAGGTTGAGAAGCTCGGTATACAAAACTGTGAAATAAATAAATAAATAATAATTCATGACTATTCATATTCTGGATTCCTTGCATACTCCTTAGTTTAAGGGATACATGGGCAGCCCAAAAGTCTCCCAGCCCCCATTAACCAGGCAGTTGCCACTGCAGTCAAGATAGGTCTATCAAGAAGCAGCTAGTGGACAATCTGTAGTGTGAGGGGGGAATTTGACAGGGAACCTGTCTCCACTATTACACTAATCACTTTCTGAGGGATTCAAAAACATCAGTCAGCTGCTTTCTGATCAACAATGGAACAGATTGCTGTTGATTACGATGAGCACGGAAGTGTGTGTTGTGATAGAAATAACTACATAGTTAAATAACTATGGTGGTAGAATTCAAAGACTGCATCTGATGAAACAGGTTACATTTATGGCAAATGGGCCCCCTTAAACATTACACAATACCTTTGCATACTGATAACTGTGGCGGTTATGCATGTGTAACTTCCCAAGTGAATTCCAGCCAACAACTTCCAACAGCCTGATTCCATTTTT
Organism: Anolis sagrei; assembly: GCF_037176765.1. Classification (NCBI taxonomy): domain Eukaryota; kingdom Metazoa; phylum Chordata; class Lepidosauria; order Squamata; family Anolidae; genus Anolis; species Anolis sagrei. The sequence continues at coordinate 216,977,404 of NC_090021.1, read as the reverse complement.
CCTGACATAGTTAGAAAGATTGGTTTTTCAAGTCCAGAAACACGGGGAAATTCTCCTCATCAAAGAGTAATATGATCATCTGCAGCACTCAACAACAGAAGTGGGGAAGAAAAAATATTCCATAAAGGCTATTTACAGATTCCGTGAAATGGAAAAGGAAACAAGTCCATGGTGACACTACCTTCACACATTTATTTCAGAAATGAGCAAATTAGCATTAAGGCTGCATGCAGATCCTATGGCTGCAGTTTTAGCCCTAAGGTTCCTAAATATTTCTAGGGATACACTTTTCCTGGCACAGAAAAAAATAAACTGTCTTTCAAGGCCATTTTCTGGAATAGTAATTTAGCTCTTAAATAGCTTGCATCTCCCTCATTGCACTATTTAACATATTTTTGAGAAAAAAACAAGAAAAGAAAATGTTATTCTTTTTTTTTAAAAGAACCTGTTTGCAAAGTAGCATTGAATCCTGAGCAGATGTAACTCTTTGGAAGTGAATACTGACCCTGTTTTGAACCTTACTAGGAAACAAATAAACTAATGGAATGCTGAAAGAAAAAGAAAACTGATAAGTTGGGAAACTTGGGTTTGATTTCTAAAGCCCCCCACCCCCACACTGGCCAAATCAACTGCATGGTGTTAAGATTATTATTTTATGAATTACCAGGAGCAATTTTTAAAAAAGAAACAAAAGCAATGACAAATGTAGTGAGTAAATACTGATTAATAGATCAAATATACTGTTGCCACATATCAACTTCATTTATCACTTGTCTATAGCCCAAGACCAATCCTTCAAATCACATGCAGTTGTTATTAGCATTCTGAATCATGCTCATAAAACTACGATTATTATCCATTAAGTTAAGTGATGGCTTTATTTTGCAGGCAGAAGGATGTTATAAGCAAATTCGGCCCATTAGGATGCCCATTTCCTTATGCAAATATCCCCTAAAATTCGATGATGATGGCGACCATGATCAAAAGTTGGGCAGCCATGTGGACGGAAAGTTTTAATGCCTCTTTTCCATTAGGACACAGTCCATCAGCATCTAATGCATTTTGGAGTGCTTAATGCTACCCATTCTATTACTTTTTATTGCTTATCAGTGCTGAACAGTTGGAAAAGTGCATTTGATTTTTTGTTTAAATGCTATTGTTTAAAGGACAATTAGAAAGGCAGAAGCAGCAATGTACTAGGGATGACCTTGTTTACATGCAAATCCTTTCAAAATATAAACATATACCAGTTTATTGATTAAGTAAATTACCCATAAATTTAATTGCTCACAGATATTGCCTTCAATTTTGGGTACACTCCCTTCTTCACATGGCCCATTAAGCGTTAGCTCCCGGAAGGTTTGCTCTTTGAAACTGTCTCTTTTATTGGGAACGATTTCCTCATGAGTGATTGTTACACTGCAGCAAGGTTCATGCATATAAACAAGATATTTATATACTACAGAATGCCTTGAGGAAGGCAATATTGTTTATGTGATAATTACATATGGAAATAATAGATTAATTAATGTAAGTGTGGTTACTTTCACAGGGCTTACTTCAGTGTATCTGATCCATGACCTCTGGTTGTATGTGTTGGATAGATAATCTATTTGCAGCTACAGATGCTTAGCAAACGAAATCTAAAATTGTGTTTCTAAAGCTTTCAGGAAAACTGGTGAAAGAGCTTGTGAGAATCAAAGTGATTGATTTCTCAAGTATGGTGCTGACACAGGCATTGTTCCTTCACCTCTACATTTTGTAAAATATTGAGGGTTCTTTTCCTTATACATAGCAGTTTGAAGCTTTCAGAATTTTCTAGGAGGTGATGTGTGGTCACTTAGACTCCTAAGGTTGCCAAATCTAGTCCCCCCCCCCCCCCCCAATAGTGAAATCAACAACAGCATTCTTCTTAAGTATTATTAAACTTGGATCTACCACAGAACAATTAATTAACAGAACAATTTCTAGCTTTTGTATTAAGATTTAGGGCTTTATCATGTGAAGCTGTTTGGCAGTTTCACAATTGTCAATAATACTTGGCAACACACATTTTGGTGCCTCAAACGTTAGCTCTGTTTCTGGGTATATTTGACCTGCTGGTGCAAAAAAAAATGACACCAGTTTTCTTCTACTAGCTCTAGGTTTTGTGATACAGAACATATGCCATTTACCAGTCATTATCTGCTCATCCATAGAAAATCACAATAACCATATCCTATGACCTCATCACATTTACCAATTCAAGTATCCTAGGATGCTTTCTGGCCACTTGAAGAATAGATGGGCATGCAGCCCATCAAACAACATCCCTCAACTTCTGGTGGATGCTCCACCCCCAACTGACATGGAAGCATCTTAGGATGCTTCCTCATGAACACAGGAAGGCTCCCATGTCCCAGTTGAGCAACCCTTCCCCATGTAATGGGTAAAGCATCACTTCACTGGAGTGGTACACAGGGTGCAATTGCTGTTTTGCCACATTTCCTGGTGTGTTTGTGTGTATGTGTGTGTGACAAGGTCCTAAGAAACTATGCGGTCTATCCAATAAAATTTTCTGGGTACGTACTCCAAATAACCCCAGGAACAGGCCTAAAACAAAGACATCAAGACTTGTTTTGTGTTGGGCTGTGTAACATACCAGCATGAGCACACTCATTATTACATGTCTTTTCATTCATTCAATTGTGCTAATTCATTAATCAATTCTCCCAAATGTATACTTCTGCATACTTTCATAACCCCACCCTACAGCACTTTTAATCTCTGTATTTTAATCATTATTATTAAAGTAATTTCACAATTACAGCTATGGTTAATAAAAAAAAGCAAAATGTTGGTAAAAATGTAGAAATCACAAGTTTGAGAATAGTGAAGGATAGTAGGATAGAACTGGACAGGAGGAGAATCATGCCCCCTGATATCATTTCAGTGGTGGCATTGTGATAAAGGAGTGGAACAGCTCATTTTCACCAGATGGCATCTTATTGACAAGTTTTGCCTGGCCATAGAAGGGGATAGATCAATCATAGGGAGGAGGCTGACCAGCAGCAGAATGTGCAGTTTGCCGCTCTCTTGTGAGTCTAAAATCTAGAAGCACAAATAGTAGAGATAAAAATGTTGTCTTTAGTGGCACACTTCATATAGACCTTTAATCAGTCTGGGTACAATCCAATAAATCTAGTTGGGTTATATAGCAAAAGGTTACACCTTCTCTCCTAGCATGTCTGTTCTATCTTATCTATATGCCAGGGTATTAATAAGCATTTTTTTTCACAAGAGAATAATATATTACCATGAACAGGCATTTTAATCATCAGCAATTGCTTGGCGGAAGCAGCCTAAAGTTTACAGAGAGCATAATGATGCTCTGCTGTTCAAATTTTTTCAACATATGCCCTCTTAAGCCTTCCTTTTAGGGTCTCCACCCCTGCAGTGTCATCCAGTCAAAAGAGTCATCTGAAGTAAGGTCGGTATCATTACTATTCTAACTGTTTCGGTCAGTGTAAATGTTGAGGAGTTTTATTTTATTTTTTGTCTCCCAACCTACTGATGTCTTCTTTTCTTGTGTGCAATGGAAGTATTTTGCTGGCATTAGGCCAGTAACATTGTTCTGTCAAGATTGTTTATAAGCCGGCTATTAATTTTATCCAAACATTGTTGATGTGTAGGCTGCTTTCCTGGATGCTCATTTTGATAGCATTCTACCTTGTGATACATCTCTACAGTGCCAAAAATTTAAAGGAAACAAACAGAATTTATAAAGCAGCCCAGATTGTTACAATATTTTATACAGTGTTGTTTCATGACAGCACCCATATTGTAAATGTTTGTTAAAACCGAAATGGCCAAATGTCACCCCATCATTATATCCCCTTTACCTTTATATTCTTCCACTACCTTGCTATCTGATGGAAGTCAAATTCTGCCAAGAAGATAAAGTCCAGCAAACCCATCACTTGCTGACAATTTCATTTCATCAATTATTTAAAGAGGTAGTATGGGAATACTTAGCTTCCTTAAATGAATACATGTCTCCAGGGCCAGATGAACTGCATCCAAGGGTACTAAAGAAATTTGCACACATAGTCATTATTAAAAGTGATGTCTCTGTGTGGGAGAAATTACAGCTTTCTGGACTGACCTAATGTATAATGTCTATTTGTCATTGCCCTCTATACTATTTGTAGGAAAGGCACTGTAAACACCATTGTCCATTATCCCAGGACATTCATTCTTTAAGAAACTTGCAACAACAAGCAATTAAGCCTTTGATCTTTCAGTGAAGAGACATTCTATCATTTTGAGGTACATATCTCAGTATCTGCAGAAGATACATTCAAAGACTGTTTGTGGATACCGGAAAACATGGAGAATAGCAAACCTTATATTTTGATTACACTTGGGCTGGAAGAATACCATAGAATGATATTGAAGAACCAAGAGAGGACACAAACACTTCTGGGGAGATATTTCATGGAGAGCGTTAAGTAAGTGGAAACTGAGTCTGTGAATAAGGGGGTTTCACTACAGTTAGAAAATCTTGCATTTGATAAAAACAAAATGAACCAAGGAAACAGTCAAAACTTTTTTTTCCCCCATACAACTGAGACCTATTTCTAAATCTCTGTATTAAAGTGGCTTTGCCTTGAGAGGGAGGGAAAATGAGACAATGGGGAATAAGTAAGATCTGGAGCTCTTTTTCTCTTTGGTAGCCTTTAAAGGATTGTGTGGCCATATTCTCTTTTCTCAGTCCATACATATAGACATGGCACATGATGCTGTGATGCCTAACAAGAACAGAACATTTAACAACAGCAATTTGTTTGCAGCAGGTACATGAGGAGTATGGTGAACCTCAATATGATGATATGATTTTTCTTAAAATTGCTCTGCAACTTCCTAATATGTGTGTGTTAGAGCATATATTTTACCCCAGATAACCATTGGGGGAGGAAATAAATTGTAGAAAATTTTGGAGAAGAGCCCAGTTCAAAAATCTATACAAATTCTCCCTTGTCTCTACAGGACTGTGCCTACTGTTACAAAAAGTCAGAATAACAATTAACAAGTAACAATATGAGGATCCAAAATGAGAAGCTAGTTATTGATCATTTTCATTCACATGGCTATCCCTGCAAAGACCACCTAGGAATGCTGCTAGGAGTATTCCAGTCTGGTTCCAAGCACTATTTTGGCCACATCACCCATTCCTGTCTTTTATCACCGACTCACCTTAAATGTGATCCAATATGACACCTGACTGTTCCCTCATATTCCAGGTGAACACCAAAGTATTTGTCTTCCCATTTTTCTTCAAACAAGATTGTAGAGGAAGACAGGTTGTGTGAGAAAAATGTCACTTCATTCAGGGCCCTTCCAGACAGAGGTGTTGTTTGGAGGCATCCAGACAACACCTCCAGTAAAAGAGGATTAATTTGGGACAAAGCAAGTAAACTCTGCTTTGTCCAAATTAATTAGCAATGCATTAATGGGATATGGGCCCTCTGGGGACTGACCCAGGGGTAATCCAGGGGGTCAGTTCCCAACCCATCTTGCTAATTTGGGCTTCCAAAAGTCCAGAGGAGGGTGCCCACCCCTTCCCAAACCCAAAGGGGGGGGAAGGAAATAACTCCTCAACCCCCCCCCCCCCATCTCCTGATGCATCATTTCTACACACCAGGAGGCCTCCGGATAAGGCATCATGGCAGCCCGGTAAGTTTTCTTTTAATTTTATGGGGTTTTTTGGGTGGGCTGTAAAATGGGTCTTCTAACACCTGGCAATCTTAATGGGAATAAATAACAGAATATGACAATTTTACAGTATGTGCATGTGTTTCAGGATATAATTCTGCATAGCATGTATAGGATGTGTGCATGCAAGCTTCCTAGGTTTTGTGAAACCCTGTCTCCCACCCAGCAATTTTTCAGAAAGAAGAAACTATTTGAAAAAAGTATTGTTTTTCTTTTTCATTTCATTTCATTATTTATTTATTTATTTGCTTAAAAGACCTATGCACATTTTTGCAATAGCTGATAACAGTTCAGGGTTTGTGAATGTCAGACAAAAATTGTGCACAAATATACAATTTCTCCATAGCATTTGGGAGGGGGGGGGGCTGCAGTAATTATTTACTCTCACTTGTGAGGAATATTTGCAATTCTAGTTTCTACTGGAGGTGGCTGGGGCACCAGGTGTGTCTTCAAAGACAGTGCTATTCTGTTATAAAACTGCCATATTCCTCACCTTCCTAACTGGCTAGCAATGCCTCCTGTTATGCTCTTTCCCATAAGAAGTGGAGGAGCTGTCAAATTGCTGCTTGTATGATCCGGGTGAGCAGCAGTCTCTCAGCTGCTACAATGCTGTGACTGATCTGTTCATCTATCTGTGTTAAAGTATTGCCTTTAGAGAATATATTATGAAATACAGCCTTCATTTTGTTATCATAACACGGTCATACTTCTGAACTCTAGTGCTCATCATAATTCCTTTAAGCTTTTGGGTAAATTCAGAATCTCCCTTTCCCCTCATTTCTTTTCTCACAAAGGACACTGTTATGTGGAAATGAGATCCAAAGGACATCAAGCAGAAAAATCTACTTTGGAAACTCAATGGGTTGCAATTGATTTTCTCTTTTCTCAAAACTAGGTTTGTATGCTTTAAATGATTTATGGTTCATTAGTTCAGGTTAGATAAAACTTTTGCTTTGTTATTTCAAGCTCAAGAATTCAATAAGAGAAAAGAAAGCTATTGTGAATGTCACTCAGATTCTGGGGGATGGGAGGGATGAGGAGAGGGATTCCTACATTGGGATATAAATTAAGAAGGGGTGGGACATGCCATCAACTGTGATTCTCAGATTTTTTGAAAGGAAAGGCAGAAAATAGAAAAATTATATTTTAAAACTAATAATTTCAGAACCCCTTAGCCAGCATTTGTTACAGTGTCTAAGATTCTCTCTCCCCCCCCCCCAATACACACATACACCACTTTCCAAAGCTCTGAGTTGAATACTATTGAATTTTATTTGGACAGAGATACATAGTTCAAGTAATCCATTTATTTATTATTTATTTCATGCAATTCTTCCCTGCCCTTCTCTCTCTCTCCCCCCCCCCCCCCAAAAGCGGGACTCAGGGCGGCCTCACACAAGCATCATATGATGCTATCAGTATATAAACAATCAAAAATTGCATTTAAAACATTAAAATCATTAAAAACACATTATACAATTCATTAAACAATACATTAAACATGCCAATAGTAAGTTCCCAATTGGGCTACTCTATGTGGGGTTGCCTTTGAAGATGACTTATAAGGTAGAGCAGATGCAAAATGCAGTAGCAGGATGTGCCTCACCACTGTGCCATATTGAAAATACATATGACGGGTCTTAAAGGAGCTGTGTGAACTGTCAATTCACTTCTGGTATGAATTCAAGGCAGTGATATTGAAAGCCCAGAATGGCTTAGGACAACTAATACGTGAAGGAGGGATGCTCCCTATTAATCATTTACTCTTTAAAAAGGTGCAAATACATGCTTTCAATTGTTAGAGCTTTGGAGGTCAGATGTAATGCCATTTATATCTTGTTTAAGTGATCTGCCATTTTAATTTGGAATTGTTTATTGTTTTATGTGTAGGCTGCCCTGAAACCTCACGATAAAGAGCAGAATATACATATTTTAACAACAATAACAACTGTGATACAGGAGACCTAAGCAATCTGTTCTTCATTCTTTAACACTCTTTGTTTTGTTTACCATGTCATATGTTGTTAACGTGAGGCAAGTATGCACAATGTAGAACACAAGACATCATTGTAAAACCTTTCCTCATTTGCAAACCTTGAGAAAATTGTTTTTTCTCTGTTGAAATCACCCAGGTCCCTTGCACATTTTGCATTGCCAGCCCTTGCAGGACACATACCTCTTAGATTGCTGGGATAACTGGAAAAGCTCGAGAACATGAGTGAGAAGCCCATCCTGCAATTCTTTGCTATACCAGTGCTGGCCAACATCTTAGAAAGAAGATGCTGGCATAATTGGCATTATGTAGTTTATTGTTTGCTTGAACCTAAGGGCAGGGATTATTGTAATGCTACCCTGTGGGCTTCTTTTGATGTCTTTTGGCTGAAAAACAAAGAAAGACAACAAATTATTCTATGATTCTCTTGTTTGAATGATGAAATGGTTGTCTTGCTATCTTGTGAGCTGTTTTAGAAATCTTTTGGCAAAACAACAAACAAATGTAGCAAACAAATAAATAAGGGGGGAGGGGTCTAAGACCTGCCAAGTGGAACTAGGATTGGAGTAAAGCCAGTATCAATGCTTGTATAGAGAGCATGGTTTCCCTTTTATCTCACGTCTGTTTCTTTCTCTGATCTATGTACTAAACTACTTTTGCATCCTCCCTGCCTACAAAGGTTACTTCTCTCTTATTCCAAAGTTAGTTAGTCTTTTATAAGCCTTTGTCTGAGAAGGAAGCTTCCATGGGGCTCCTGCCTGCGGATGGCTAACACCACGTGAGAGTCAGCTTTAGAGGGTCTGCTAATAAAATATAGCTAATCATCTTTTGTCTATCTTTCTTCAATTCCAGATAGATTTCTTAATACAATAAACATGGGTTGTCCTTATTTTAACTTTAAAAGAAGACTATTTATTTTCAAACATAAACTCATATTGTTCTAACTGTGCTGCACTCTGCTTGATTAACAAATATTTCTACAATTAGGATGATCTAGTGAACAACTATTTGTATGGCACTGAGCTCATTGTAGAAATATTGAGATACAAATGTAGTTAAAACATATACAAAATGTTGAACAGGATTGCTTGTGTGGGAGAAAGAAGAGAAGGTAGCAGAAGTTGATGCAGAGGCACTTATAGTGGCAGAAAAAAGCAACAGTTTACCTTCCTTATTTAATATTTACATCAACTCTGGCTAGGAGTCTCTGCAAAAATTGCTTCAGCTGTACTTTATAAAAAAGAAACACATCTTATTTGGCAAGCCTTTCAAATGCTGATTTATTATCAGTAAATGATTGATTTTATACCTGTTTTGTATACCTATATACCTGGGATCATGTAAAAAAACTCAGGCAAAAAGATGTTGTAAATGGAAAAATGTTTAAGAAGGACTGGTCTAGAGCAGTCTCAGATGGAGCCACATGGGGATGCTTCCCTTTTATTGTTTTTCCAGGTTCAATTTATTTAAATAGGCTATAGGTCAATTAAAATTTAAACCAATTAGTTGTGTCTGGTCTCATTAGTACATAGCTGGTCATCAATAAAAAGTTTTGAAAAATACAAAAGCAATGCAATTGAAAACACTAATTTATTCTGAAGAATTGTGCAGATTATTGTGCAACAAATGCTACTTTTGTGCACAACCTCCCATACATTTTCTTTGCAGAAGAAACCCAGAACTGTGAAATTTTTCATGGATCTAAAAAATAGTTTTTTTCAATTTTTCTCAGTTAATATAAACTCTTGTATTTCTATTGATGTTATGCACCCAAAGGATCCTTTTGCTCCAATCCTCATGTTAGTCAGGGTCTGCAGCTCAGGTCAGTTGGTATCAGAATCAATAAAGGCTGCATTCTTTGAGGATTCCTTTGTAATTCAATTTCAGCACATTTATTGGCAGGACCTCCTACAAAATCCTTATTCTCCACTCCTATGAAGAAGCTTCTAACAGAGCTTTTGCTGTATGTTGCCTTGGCGACACTCCCTTTAGAGACTGCCAAGGCAGACCTGTCACAGTGAGTGATTGTACAAACTTTGCAAACCGATTAATGTGCACAGAAAACTGAAAATATTAAAATCTTTAGTTAATCATCATGCCAGAGAGATCAACTCAAGACTAATGTTGCTGTTCACACATTCTTCACTGTGTTAAAATATATAGTTCCATTTAACTTCATCAGCTCTGGAATTCTATCCAATCAGACTCTGACTATTTCCAATCACATTCCAGAAATATATAGTAAATACAACATAAGGCAAAGTAATGCAAATATTATAGGAACATATGAATAGGTCAAAGACATAGCCATGTCTTGAAATGTTAACCACAGTTAGTCATTTTCTCTGATCCCAAACAATAATTCATAGCATTATGCGAAGGGATATTGTAGTACCTTAGAATACGAGAAAGAAATCGGTAGCATAAACATTTGTAGACTAAAACAAAATGGCTATAGTCCAGATTTATATCCGCACACTGTCCAATCAGATGTCTCCAGGAAACCCATCGAGCAGGACATGGGGTTACACTCCCCTTGAAGGCACACGTTTGCAGCTTGGGAGTTCTCCTGGATTCATCACTGAGGCTGGAATCCCAGGTTGCAGCGGTGGCCAGGGGATCATTCGCACAATTAAAACTTGTGCACCAGCTACGCCCGTATCTTGGGAAGTCAGACATGGCCACGGTGCTCCATGCTCTCATTACATCTAGAATAGACTACTGCAGCGCACTTTATGTGGGGTTGCCTTTGAAGACTGCTCAGAAGCTTCGAATAGTCCAACGAGAGGCAGCCAGGTTAATAACTGAGGCAGCATACAGGAAGCATACAACTCCCATGTTACACCAACTCCACCGGCTGCCAGTTCGCTACCAGGCACAATTCAAAGTGCTGGCTTTGGCCTATAAAGCCCTAAATGGCCCCAGACCAAACTATCTGTCTGAACTCATCGCCCCCATGAACCATCATGGACATTAAGATCCTCCGGGGAGGCCCTGCTTTCTGTCCCGCCATTGTCATTGGCACGATTAGTGTGGATGAGAGACAGGGCCTTCTCGGTGATTGCTCCCCGGCTATGGAACTCCCTTCCTGGTGAGATCAGCTGTCCTTTAGAAGGATGGTAAAAACTTGGCTGTGGGACTAAGTTTTTGGGACAGGGCAATAAAGTGGCAATAGGAAAGATGACCAGGCCAATTAGATTTGACACGGATGACTATAACTGTTTTAAATGGTGTATTTTAATATTCTGATTTTTTAATGTTTATGTATTGTATGTTAATTTGTGTCCCGGCATTGAATGTTTGCCGTGTATATGCTGTGCTCCGCCCTGAGTCCCCTTCGGGGTGAGAAGGATGGAATATAAATGTTTTAAATAAATAAAATAACTAAATAAAAACATCTTACCAGAGGGGCCTGTTGGCAACACAGGCCTCTCTGCAGAGTACTCCATATGTGTGAAAATGGCCTGTTAAGAGGTTTTCTCACATCAGCAGTACCGTGAAGAGGGGCTTGTGTTTCCAGCAAGCCCCCCCCCCCGCTAAGTTTGTTTTTTTGGGGGGGGGGGAATGGGGAGCTGGATGCCATTCCAGGGCAAACTTTGCTTCACCCAGAATGGCATCTAACCAACCCTCAAGGGAAAGCCTGGGGTTTGGGTTGGGGTAAGTTTTAGAGAAGAGTGGAAGGACCCTAAGGCTGAAAGAATGTGACTTACCCAAGGTTACTCAATGGATTCCCATGGCTGAGTGGTGATTTCAACTATATTCTGTCTAGTGCATCACTCAAATAACTAAACTAGTTGAATGAATTTTTCTATACTTGTCTTGAGGCATAATTCCTGTTGATCTTTCTAGAAAAAATGCTCTAATGGATTCAACTGAGTATATTTATTTTTTCCCTAAAATACACAGTATATTCTTTTTCACAGTTTCACTTTGACTGTATTTAAAATAGGGCTCTATCCTATTTGATTTGATATTCCCAATGGCTAGACCTACAAAGAAAATGTAGCAATGAATCTTTTCAAATAAAAATTAATGCATCATCCTAAGAAGCCATTGTAAGGTTGATTATGCAAAACATTAATAAAGAATCATCATAAAAACACCTTTCTAAACTTGGCACAGCTGGGGAGGGTGGATTTTGTTGCCTCCTCTGTGGAAGAGACAGTCAGAAAGTAGTACTTCAGGGACTACTTTCGGGAGGGGGGGGGGGAGCCACAGTGAGCAAACCTTCCTTCACCTCAGTTCGAGCAGGACAATGAGGAGGAAAGACATCTCGGCCTGAGGTCTGTAAGTAAGCAGGTGTGTGTGGGGGGGGGGATGAGGTGGAGAGGCTCCTTGCCTTCCACTCTCTCCCCCCTACACAATGGTGCCAGGACCCCTTGGAGGATGGATTACCTTGCCATTGGGGCCCTGATTATTCCCTAAGTGTGGTGTACCAATCTAGCTTGGGGCACTGAGGACTCTTTGTTTTGCCCTGGAGCCTCCGGGTGCCTCTTTTCTGGCCGTGTGTAGCAGCTGAGGCAGCCTGGACCTGCTGTGGTCTCCCAGAGCCTCTTTAGTTTACTTCTTTTTGCAAATAAGCTTGGACCACAACAGGCTGATCCAGCTCAGGGTGACAGGGCCACCAGGCCTGCCCCGGCTCTGGTTGGCATGGGCCCAGAGCCAGCAGAGCCAGGAACCTCTTTGCTTTGCCCCATGGCCTCTGGGGGCCTCTTTTGTCTGCTGCGCGTCATGGCCCAGGTGATTTGGACCTGCCACGGCCTCCTGGAGCCTCTTTATTTTGCCTTTTAATTTTGTCCAGAAGCTTAGGCTGTGTCCTGCCAATACGGCTTAGACTGCTGGGGCCTCCTGGCCTACCCTGGCTCTGCTGCATTGAAGGAATTTGTAGATTGATGTGTTTAAAGAGTTTACTATATAAATAGAATCAATAAAAGCTAAAAAGAAGTTATAAACAAAGTTTTATATGAACCAGTGTCTAAGGTGAATTTCCAAATAGCAATTGGAATAGTTGATTTTTTTCTGAGACCATGATTATTGACAGGGGTATGATTCCCAGGCACACATGTATTTAAAATTGTCATTAGATACAAAGCAAGGGTGGGTGGAAGAGTGGGAGAGAGATTGGCATGATTATCAGACAAACTTCTCTTGGGAGAATAAGCCTGAGCTGAGAGGACCCCATTTAGAATACTCTTGTTATCAGTCCTCAGAATGAAGCGTATGAAGAAGGACTTCTTGGCATGAGCACACCAATGTTCCCCACCAGAGATTTGAGGGTACATGGGAGATCAGGTCCTAAGACATCCCTGCTGTGATTTCAGACAGCACGGCAATTGAATCCAGTCTGTTTGTCATTGAATTCTGCATCAGGATGAAAATACTTACTTCCTTTCATTCTTATTCTGCAGTTTTATGACTCGCTATGGTATTACATTGGGATTTAAACATGGGCAGCCCCATTCTTCTGCTGCCTGCAGAATTCTGTGTAATGTATTTCGAGAAGGTGTGGACTTATCTAGCAAAGTGTTCATAAGGCCTCACTCTAAACTCAGAATGAACGCAGATGGCAGAAGAATGGGCTGCTTGCGTTAAAGCCCTAGTATGATAACATAGTTGGTTAAATATCTTATATCTATTTTGAGGATATTTGCATTACACATTTGATCGTGTGTGCATCAAAGAGTTAGTTCTTCAACTGGAAAGGTTTAAAATATCACAATGTCTCCTTCTAACTACAAAGTTTAGTAATTTTCTGATGCAAGAGATTTACTTGAGTTAAAATGGAAACTGATGAACAAGCTGAAATGAATAAGAATTATGTGTTGATGCCGAAACTGTCATGTTTATTTACAACTGCTGGTTTCTTTCAGTTAACACTACAACTAAATGGCATGGTCAGCTGACAAACAAAATCACCAAGGACACAGACACATCTAGTGCATTATTAAATTATCAAAAGATTAAAGTCATTATCATGTCAGTTTATATCAACGTGTTCAAAGACACATGTTACCTTGAGAATTAGCAAGTCTATTAAAACTGGCAAGGAGATCTGTCAGCAAAACAGATGCTAATCACTTCTGAAGAAAGATCACTGGATAAAAAAAACAGATGCTGTCATTGCATAAAACTGTGGTGGCTACTAACAAACTGAAAAACAAGAGGTGTGACAAGAAATGTAAAATAAATACTATATTTTAAATTGAAAGTACATGTAATGTAGTCTTCCTCTTTTCCTTTTGTCTTCTTCCTTGCCAAGCATCATTATCTTTTCCAATGGAAGATGTCTTCTCACAATGTATCCAATGTATGAGAGTCTCATTTTAGTTATCTTGGCGTCCAAGCTTGATTTAGTCTAGGAGCATATCCTTTTATTTTTAGCAATCAATGGTATCCAAAAACCTCTTCTCCAGTATCACATTTCAAATGAATTGATTTTCTTCCTATCAGCTTTCTTCACTGTCCAGTTTTCACAACCATATATAAAAATATGCCCTTTGAAGTCTAGTCTTCCTCTGATTTCTTGACTGCAGGCCCCTTTGGGTTAAGGTATAGGAAAACTTTCATAATCTTAATGCCTACTTTAGTGGCACTCGGGTTTAAAGCCATTTGGTACTGGGGTTTAAAGTCACAGAAGTCAATGAGAACATGTCTATGAAAAATGTGTGCAGAATCAACACATTAGGAAAGATGTACATAAAATATACACATATTTTGATGAGGTTAGAAAGATGTGTTGTATTATTGCCCCATCCAGAACATGAGTGGGACAAGCATGTAGGTAGAATCCAAGAAATTCAATGAAAATAAAACAGGTAAAATTTCACATTTGTGGACAGCCATAAGTGTTGTTAAATTACATTAACAACACGTTCCAGCTCTGAAAACAAATGGCTAAAAAAAAGAAAAAAGGAATGGATGTGCATTCAAGCTACAACACTTTTAGAAAGTCTATCTGTCATCACCCCCAGTTAATTAAACCAAAATCGGCATCTTCGCTCACTATCACATTCTTTATTTTAACAGCCTGGTAACCTGTCATTATGAAAAATTACTATGACTACACTATTCTCATTTTTAGGATGTCTGCTCATTGCTTTTCTTCCCATATCTTGAAGCCTACATTGTTCCAAGTATCTTTAACTTGATGAGCCATTAGCAAAAATCATTGTTGCTGTTTCTGTGTCTTCTTTATTAATGCAGAGTGCTCTAATGTACTGAGCTTCGACTAACAATTTAGTGCTATCAGATCACATGGGTCCTGTCATCTTAATGACACAAGCCATTCAGGAGTCTAGGACAAAAAATATCAGCTAGGTTAACCATCATCTTCTTGAATATCTGATTCCCTCCATCAATTTGGTAGTAGTAGTAGTAGTAGTAGTAGTAATACCTACTGTCACAATTTTCCGAGTATCCCATGATTTTCACTCCTGGGGTTGTTGCTTTCCTAAAGGTCCAGTTTTCCAGTAGCAATAAAACTAGGTGTGTATAAATCATGTTTATGTAATTCTATGGTTATTAAATTTTGGTAGATATCTTTAGATGTATAACTTGTAGTCTTTCAGATATAGATGGCAACTCTCATTATTCTTGTCCAGTTTGCCAGTGGTGAAGCATGATGGGAGTGAAGACCAAATTGTTACTCCTTGCTTTAGAAAGACATTGTAAATGTCATTCATCAGTCTTGAATCCTACATTATCTGAAAAACATTTTATTTAGTTTAAACCATTACCTCTATCTATGATTATATGATGCCGTGTTCAATTTACAATATCTCTACTTATATCCTAACATTCTTCTGACTTTTTGTGAAGGCCATTGTTCTAAATTTAAACAGCTACTAATAAATGATGGGTTGCTCATCTTTCCTATTTTATGATACTAAATGTTTACATTTAATCCAGAGTTTCTGTGTGAAATAAAGAATAGGTTTTTAGTTTGAAGCAAACTTTTAGGTCCCATATCAGGAGACAGGTCAACAATAAATACATAAATACAGAAAGAACCAAACTAGGGGAAAGTGATTCATAACTGAGATTTCTCACAACTTGAACTGGTATGAACATAACCTTTCTTCAGGTGGAACATGTCAAGAGAAGAATGACCAAGATGATAAAGGTCTGGAAAACAACTTTTATAATGAACTTTTTGAGGAATTGAAGATCTTCAGCCTGGAGAATGACAGAGTGAGTGGCCAGCTACCAGGAGGATTTTGGTTGGGTATATCTACATGGCAGAGGGATTGACTAGATGTCCTTTGATGTTGCTTCCAACTCTGTCATCCCGTGATTCTATTGTCTTTGTGTTCTAGTCTAAGTAAAAACAACAGACACATTCCCTATTTGCATGGTTGCTTTGATGAAAAACTAGGCAGCTTTCTACCATAACACCAAAACATGACATCATAGGATAGGATGATGGTTGTCTAAGGCCTCATCTACATTGCTATATAATGCAGTTTGAACATTAAAGTAATGATAAAAATATAGCATAGACAATGAAAAGACTTTCTTCAGTGGCCAGCTAACAGTGAAAGGCCCTAGTAAATAAAAAGTTTTGTCTGCTGGCAAAAAGAAAGCAGAGCAACTGTCAGCCATGGAAAGGAATTCTATATTCTGAGAGACACTATTGAGAAAGCTCTCTCTTGCACACTCACCAAATGTGTGTGTGATGATAGCAGGATGGAGAGAAAGTCCATTCACATGGATCTTAAAACTAGGCAGGCTAGAAATCCAGGTTCTGGGTTGAGTCCAAGAATGCATGCAAGCTGCAAATTTAAGATTTCATAGGATTTATAACTCTATTTAACACAGGCTGTATTGCTGTTCTCTGCCTGTCTAGTTTTAAGACTTGCCTTTTGACTGAGAAGGAGCACTTCTGTCTTGTCTATTACCAATAGCAGGGACTTGATGCAGTACCAAGACAGCTTCTTTGAAATAAGATGGAAAGTTGAGCATCATCAACATACTGGTGACATCTCATCCCCAAACTCCATATACTAACACTGTCTGTTAGTCAGGATGGTTGTAAATCATCTCCACTATGAGAGAATCACCAATGCATACTAAGTGCTGTAGGCTATATTTCAGGAGAAGGAACTGTCAGAACCACCTCTGATTAGTTCTTGTCTTATATAACACTATTACATTCATAGGGTCATCAAAAATCAGCAGGTGACTTGAAGTTGCATACACACACACACACATGAGAGTCAGTACATCTCCATATATCAATTGGTGAGGAATGTGAATTAATAGTTGCACTTATATCCTGCTTCTGGATTTCTTGTTGGCATTTGGTTGAGCAGAACATTGGATTGGGACTTTGCTCTCATCCAGCATGAATCCTTTTATGATTTGGGGATTTGTAGTTCAAAAAAGGAGCTTTTAAATGCTCTGAAGTGGCAAGACAGCTTTGCAGTTGCCATGGCTGAAGAAACCCATTGATGGTGTTACTGCATTTAATTTTTGCCCATAACTGCTACATAATATTGCCAGATTCATGCTGGTGCAAACTAAGAAAGTGAAATTTGCCATATATACGGGGTTATTGGATCAAACTTTATATATTTAAATCAGCCTGTAAAGATTGTTAAGAATGAAAACTGGCAGAAAGACTGTATGTTTTTAATTCCATCATAGAAATAATGTACTTCTATGCCTTACAAATGGGGAAAATGTTGTTATTGTTGCCATCTTCTGCTGTTCCAAAATGCCATTCCCTAAGGGTTTGTTGCTACACCATGAAATCTCCCCAGATGGGGGAAAGTATGCCATAGTAAAAAAATG
The DNA here is from genome assembly GCF_037176765.1 of Anolis sagrei. Lineage (NCBI taxonomy): Eukaryota > Metazoa > Chordata > Lepidosauria > Squamata > Anolidae > Anolis > Anolis sagrei. The sequence goes on along the minus strand of NC_090021.1, from coordinate 216,959,865 downwards.
TAATCTCATAAACTGAATGGCAAACATAAATCAACATACAAAGGTTTTTAAAGTACATTTTGAAATCACAAGACAAAATATGACATTGATATTAATTAATGTAGACTATATCCTCACTAAATAGACATTTTGCTGCTAAAACCACATTTTAATTGCAATGGCAGTTGTTCTGTCTCATTAATCTTAGTGTTTAGGACTACTATCTACCTGAACATACACAGTATTTCACAAAATGCTTTTGTACTAGGCTTGCTGATTTAATACTGGCACTTTGCCCATCCTTAGATGAAGAGAGCTGGTATTTTATAATTTTATAGAATAATATTTCTACTGTAATCAAGGACCAGTCAGCATATCTTCACTCATGTGGCTACTCTGCTGATCTCTCTCTCTCTCCCCCTACGCCCCAAAAATAGTGATTTGATTAATGCTTAAAAGCAAAGCACCTCAGGATTTCACTTTAATGAGTAATTTATTGTTCAGAACTCGTCAAGTGTTGTGAAAACAAGAAAAAAAACCAATGTAATATGTATAAGGATGTATCTGAAATGGTTTCAAGCAGGGGATGGCAGAAGGTATGTCCATTGCTGGTTGTTCTGGTTGATCAATATAGTTCTGACATACAACTGTGTAACAGTAAGTGGGGATGGGGGGAGAGAAGAAAATTACCCTTCATCACTATCCAACACTATATTGTTTTTTGGTTTTGCTTTTAATTGCTTTTAATGTTGTTATTACTTTATTACTTTATTTCTAGATATGAATTTTAATGTTTAATCTATTTTAATCTTTGTTTAAGCTTTTGAGGCAGTGCCATGAGGCAATAATAGGAAACCTATTCTGCTGACTGGCGCCAGCATGGTGTCTTGAGATGGTTTAAAACAGCTGATTTTAAAGTAGATATAACTGATTTTAATGCTGTGTATATTTATTGTTAATGAATGTCCTGGAATGCCCTGCCCTGAGACCCCTTCGGTGTGAGAAGGGCTGAATATAAATGTTTCAAATAATTAATAAATGAATGAATGAAGGAATAAATAAATACATACATTTGTAACCTACTTGAATCTCAGACTGAGAAAAAGTTTTCATTCTTCTCTGAATACAATCTAGGAAAGGAGCAAAATGCCACAACTATGTAGCCCCCAAAACCAGTGGGGGAGATGAGTATATTTCTCCAGTTTATCAATTAAGAACAGCACTATTAGCTTGGGACCACATCCCATAAAGGTGGGGGGGGCAGAGGGAATCATCTTCTTAGTGTGGTGTTCAGTGGCCTTCTGTTTCCAAAGGAAATTGAGAATTTAACAATAGTTACAAACCCAACAGTTCCATCCCACCTTAAAATACCCAGGTTTAGTCGTTTTTAAGCACAGGGAGAGCAGTGGAGTTGATTCCTCTCCAACTTCAAAATCCTCCATTTCTATGCACTTTAAAGAAGAAATCCCACATGCAGCCACCAGAAGCACTCCTGTGCCATTTAATGGGCTCAGTAGGACCCTATCTATAATGTGAATAGAAACGATAAGAAGACGATTCACCCCACTTTCTCCGTCTTTGTGGGATGAGGTCTATTATTGCTCAAGTCAATTCCTATTTTTATTTACCATTTGGTAGGTTCAGAATTAGCCTGTCTCTTATGTTCTCATTAACAACAAACACACTCATTCTGTAACAAGCAGAGCTTTCTACTTTATATTTTCATTCCTTTTTATGTTTTGGGGCTTGATTTTAGCAAACTTTAACACAGGTCAGCATTCAGCTGTTATCATAGTCCTGCCTTGGTTTATTGTCACTTTGCCTAATGACATGTGTAGTGAAATCTACCTTTTAGGCGACCAGGCCGAGGCCTGAGTGACAGTAGCTGTCATCTGGAAGGACAGGCAGAGGCAGGAGGAGGAGTCAGGCCAACTCCTGATTGGGTGGAGCAATTGGGGGAGGAGTCGGTTGAGAGAGGGAAAAAGGCTGTCAGCTTTTGACAGAAAAAGAGGGAGAAGTGTCTTGACATCAGACACAGAGGGACAGGATTTTAAGAGAGGAAGCTAAAATAGGGTTCTGACAGGAAAGAAAGCTAGAAGGTGAGCCTTAAGGTTAGGGAATAAGGTTGAGACAAAGGCTAGGGTTTTACTGTGTTAAGAGGACCAGTAAAAGAGAGTTTTGTCTTATTAAACTTAGGAGAAGTTTAAGAGAGAGCTTATTGCCCTGCGTGTGAGACAGATAGGGGCCTGTTCTCCAGTAGATACTGTTTCTAAGAATAGAACAGTGTGTTTAAGGAAACTCACAGTTTTAAAAGCTTTATTGTCAGTAACACTACTTGTTTAAATATCTAAGTCTCTACATCTGGATTACGCTTCTGTACCACTCATTCTATGAGTAGATGTTTGTTTAAAGCTCAATAAACTTTTTCTAGTTCACTTTTAGCTGGTGTAAGCCTCAGTCTGTCAAGCACTTTTAAAGTCCAGTCAGTCAGTTAAGGAGTAATAGAAGATATCCAGGGCAAACACACCTTTACCTACAACACATTCACACCTTTGGTTCCTCAGACCAATAAAGCTGAGGTGGTGGTGGCTAATACTACCAATAACATCGGTCATTGATATATTTAACCTATGGTCTGCAGCTAATTTCCGTTATATTGGTGGCAGCGGTGGGATTGTTTGACCACCCTGCCCAAGCTGTGGCCCTTTAATTTTACTATACTGGTGGCAGCGGTGGGATTCTTTGTTTCCCCCTGCCCCAGGTATCTCTAATTTTACTATAACATGACAGAGTGGTTTGTTGGGATTCTGGTACCAGTGACTATAGTTGTTTGATTTTCACGTAGATTCTCAGGCATGATAGTTCTTCATGCTTTAACCTTAACTGCAACTGCTGTGAAACAAAATATATTCACATGATATCTTGGTCAGAGCAGCCTTAATACCAATTATAAGATGCTTCTGGCTGGCTTAATTTCTCAATGGACATGGAAACCCCTGCACATTTTCTGTGTGGCTTTACTTTGGGTTTTTAGTACTCGCTTTACTGGTCTAGGCTGTCCCAAAAGACCAATAATCTGTTTTTATCCTTACATTACACATTCAAAAGGCCATGAAGGCAGACTAGCCAGTTGCTATCATTCATTTCTGTTTTACTTGTGGGTGTTGCATTGTCCCTTAAAAGCCCTATGTTGAAGTTTGTAGTATCCATGAATTGACTTGCGTGAAAGGGGATAAGATTTTATTTTCCCCTGATATGCTGCATTCATTGATTTACTCTATCAGTGCTATATGCCTTTCTGTTTATTAAGTTAAAGTTTAATACTTGTTTTCTTGTTGTTTTGATAGCCTTTTTATATTGGTTAGTTACTAGATAGAACTGAATTTAATTGGTCCAGGAAGTTTTGTTGTTAACTAAGGTTCAGTTTCTTCTGGAATGTATTTCCCTAATGTCATTAAATAGAGGAAACTAAAGCATACTTTTAAACTTTTGCTGAACTTCTGAGGTCTAAACCCTTGCATTTGCTTTTAATTGCAGGTTTGACATATCAAGCTGCAACAACTAGTGGACCTATATAAATGTTTGAGAATTTTGATATTTAGGTAAATAAACATTTTAGACTACGATAGTTATAAGTCCCAGCTAGCAGAGCCAATGGACAGAGATTTCTGAGCCATAGTTCTGGATGTACAGAAGACATTAGTATGCCTAATCCTGATACCACTTTGTTGCTAATTCAGTCTATTAATCAAATTAGATTTGCTAATATATTGCATTTTTATGACCAGGCCACCTTGGCTTTCTTTCAGTCCTAACTCTTCAAAACTAATTCTGAGGACTGTTCTGTGCAACCACTTAAACCAAATCGGGAGTGAATTTAAGGGAACCAGTTCTGCTGTGGATGTCTACACAATCACAGCACCATCCAAGAGAGCCAAGGGAACATCAGCTCAGGGACCTTGGAAGAAGAGGCAGTGTTTATTTGCTGTAGCTGCCTTTGACCTCAGCTCCTGGTGACTGGCTCCTTGCAGACAGGTCTAACTGAATAACTGATGAAAGGCCCAGCAGAAAAATCTGCTTTCCTCCAGAGGCTGGGAGATAAAATGAGGACACCTGCAGGGTCAGGGGCACCACCAAAGGCATGACACCAAAGGAGTTTGCCCCCTTGGGGGAACCACTTCAGGGGTGGCACAAGGGCAAGGGCTTGTCTCTTTGACTGGCTGACCTCAAGTCTATTACCTTGCTTTTAATATCTGCCTATCTGATGTTATATAATATTTTTATTTGTCATCTGTTAGCCTGCCCCATACAGGAAGGACGTGCTTTTCTAAGAAGGGAGAAAATCCCCAGATTTGTGGGGCAGCCATGAGAATCATAAGGGCAGGAGGAGATGCGGAAGGGTAAGATGATTTTAGTACCAATAAAATGGGAAATGGAATAGTGGGTTTATTGCCCCCAAACTGTCTCCTATATCAAACAGCCTGGATAACTAGGGTGACAGTCCCCCTAGGTTGAAAATGCTGCTGTTGAATGCCAGGCCAGTAAATGGAAAAATAGCTGGATGAGCATGCTGCCCTGGGTTGTATCACAGAGAGCAGGCCGGATGAGACTGGGGGTGAGAGGGGGTGGAATCTATCTCAGTTCTGCCTTCCAGGATTCTCTGTGCAGTAGAAGGTAAGGCCTGGGGGGTGAGGAAGTGGAGTTGCAGTGGTCTATTGTGATTCCATCTCCCTGACCAGGTTCCCCATCACACAGTCAACATTGTTGACTGGAGTGTATTTAAAGATGGGTAACTAGGACAGGATAGGTATTCTGTTCATGTACTGCCCACGCTGCTGCTCAACAGTCTTCTTGAGCTAGCCGCTGTAGTCTCGAGGTTGGTGTTAGAGTCTCAGCAGCTAATAGTGTTGGGAGACTTCGACATTCATGCTGAGACTGTCCTGTCAAGAGTAGCTCAGGACTTCATGGCCTCCATGCCAACCTTGGTCTGTCCCAAATGGTATCTGGTTGTACTCATGATGCTGGACCTTGTTTTCTGTACAGGATGGGATCATGAGGATTGTAGTGATGAGGAAATTGTCACAGTTCTGTTGTCATGGATAACCAGTTTTGAAAATACAGGATGCTTGTGTAAAGCAGTTGCAGCGGCTAATTCCATTTAGAATTAGCCCAAGTGTTTACATATGCAAAAAGTTTGGATTTTTGATCACTACCTGGTTGGGTTTAGACTCACTGGGACTTCAGACCTCCTCAGGGGTGGGAGATTGATTAAGATGGTTTGCCCCAAAAGGCTTATGGATCCAGATGGATTCCTAAAGGCTCTTGGGAATTAGCCTATCTCCTTGGCAGACGATTCTGTCAAAGCTCTAGCTGACCCCTGGAATACGAAAATGGTAAAGGCAAGGGACCCAATCATTCCTGAATGTTCCCTCTCATTTCATTTCTATTTCAGCATATAGAATATCCTGCACCCCAAATATTTTATTTTTCAAATATCAGCAGCGCGTCTAAAAAAAATTGCACGTAGTGATGTGTATCACAATACATGGTTCTGTTTTAATACTCCTGTTTTAATACAAAGATGATGAAAGGGATCATGCTTACTGAAGTATCTTATTTATTAGCTTCTGGGTTTCTTGGAGTACACCATTATGATTAGTTGACCAGCTCTTCTATGTAGATCATCCTGATAATCTTATTTTTCAATTTCAATTTCTTTTTCATTTGTACCACTGGATATCATAGAATTGTTAAGGGCCCTTCCAAACAGACCCTCTATCCCAGGATCAGATCCCAGGCTTTCTGCTTTAATCTGGGATAAACGAAATACCTGGGATTGGATACAGGGCCTGTGCAGAAGGACCATAAGTCATCCTGAAATTCTCAGCTGAATTTGCTCTTAGCACACTTGGACTAGAATGCTCTAGTGACATATTCAACTACATTCTAGGGATGCTTCTGGATCAAGTGCTTTAAATGACAGCCCAGATAGAGATGATCGCCAAGTGTGGCTTCTGTCAGCTGTTACACCAAGCTGTGCCCCTTCATGGAGCTAGAGAACTTAAAACCAGAAGTGCATGTACTGGTGACCTCAAAGTTAGACTTCTACAGTGCTCCACAGTGGGCTACCTCTGTACAAAACTGAAAACTTAAATTAGTTCAATCTGTGGCTGCCAGGGCACATCTATATAAACCCTTTATACCATGAGGCAAGTGAATCAGCTTCATGGTGGCTGCATGATACATGGAGATGATTCATGTTAAGACAGGTCAAAACCACTTTAATGTGGTCTTAAACTGCATTAACCAATGTCACAGGTTGCTCCAAATCTTCCTCAAAAATCCAAACTTTTGGCATATGTAAACATTTGGGCTAATTCTAAATGGAGCCAGCTGCAAATGCTTTACACAGGCAACCTCAGACAGTCCAGAAACACAAGAAAGCACTTACCATCCCTCCTCCTTTTCTTGTCATAGTGGTGGCCAGTGGTCATGAAATGGCTGGTAGTCATTGCTGATTGCCTAGAATAACATTAGAGCGAAACAGCAGTTGGAGAAGGGAGGAAGGGAAGGAGAGCGATTCCTCCTCCTCTCTTCTACATCACCCTGGTACCCTTGTCAATATCACTTCAATTGACAATTGGCAACCACCGGCAATTTTGTTCCTGTTGACTGCCACAATAAGAAAAGTGTGGATGGAAAAGGTGGCCATCCAGTGGTGTCCAACTGGGTTCAGTGTCAATGGACAGTCAGGACCCCTTCCCGCCTCTGCAGTAGCCCGGGAGCTTGGAGTAGAAACCATCCCTGGGTCAGTCTGGATTTTGACACTTTGGATCAGTCCCAGGATAAATTGCCCATACACTATTACCCCCAGTTTAATTAATGGTGTATGTGGGTTTGCTGATCTTTGTTGTTGGTGGTGGTGTCATGGTTATGTGCATTTAAATAATTTCCAATGTTTGTTGGCCTTATGGCAAGCCTTTCACATGGTTTCCATATATCTATATTAAAATCACTCAATTGGTTGCCATTAGTTTCTGGGCAAATGATAAAGTATAAGTCATCTATTTAAAAGCCCTACATGGGTTGGGTCCAGGTTACTTACAGGATTGCCTTTTCTTTTGTAACTTGCCCCACACACTCAAGTTGTCTTGCAGATATTAACTTCAGATAGCTTTTTAGCTGTTAACCTGATTCCACTTACACTTTGGCTCATTTAGCCACCCCTTTTTTATCCTGGTTACTTCTGGGTTTTTAACCATGTGTAGAAGGGCCCTTGGAATAGAACATCTCATTGGCAGCCTAACACCTATTTTCCTTCACTTTCAATAATCTCACTACTTGACTTGTAATTACTATTCCAATATTTATCTTTGTTTCCTCAAATCATCAAGCTGGTCAGTACATGGTGATGGTTTATGCTTCCATAGGTCAAATGGTTGCTTAAGCCAAGGTAGGAGTGGAGGGCTAGATGATTTCTACTTCAGTTTAATGTAACATAATGATTTTCATATCTTTGTAAACAGCTGATATGACCCCCCACTGTCCCAGTCTTTTGATATTATCCCTTTTATAAAGTTGGAGGCAGTTTTTAAATCCAATTTTGTTGACAAGGTCCACCCCTGTTTGCTGTTTTGTTCCTGTTCATTGGACTTGTCAATTTCATTTTGTTGTTCTTATCCTTTGCTCTGGTGAGGTTTCCCCAGTCTTTTCATATCAGTTTCATTGTTCTAAGTCATGCCAGCAGCCCCTCTTGTAAAAGGACCTATAATGTCTCTCTATCTGTGTGATGCTAAAACTAACTTATTGGCCAACTGACACTTCGGTAAGGAGAAAAGTGTTTTCTTCTTGTAAACTGTGGTAACACAGCACAAGGGATATCTCTGTCATGACTGTTTAGTGATTTGTATTGTTTTCTTGCAAGACTGAAAAGCCCGTGACTACCATGTAATAAATTCCTCACTAATCAGCAAGCAAGATTTCCCTGAATTTACTTGGCATAAAATACAGTTCCATTTTATGCTTCCTCCTGAGGTATCTGACTGGCCTGTAGGAGAAAGAACAATCACATCTCAGGCATTGGACTTCCTGTCTGAATGGCTTTAACTCCTGATTAATCCATTATCAGATTTTGGTGAACTTGAAGAAATCTGAAGTCATCAAAATGTGCCTTCCAAGTAACCTCAAAGTGTACTTTTTATCTAACATCAATTAGATGAACAAGCAAATGCGAGAGTTGTCATATAGTTTAATAGGCTACATGAGAGTAATACACTTCAGGGTATTAAAGACTTCTGATTATTTGTTGTAATAAAGAGCTTCTATCCCCCCCCCCCCCCCCCCCCGTGTACTGCACCTTCTGAGTTGGTGCAATCTCTACCTCTGAGAGGTATTGTCCGAGTTTAGAAAAACAGTAGCTTCGTCATCTTTCAGCATATTAGAAGTGGAACCATTCCATCATTCACTATGAGTGGATTTTGTCACTAGTGAAGTAGCCACATCAGATAATGATAATGATGATGAGGAGGAAGATTGCTGCTGTTCTCTTGGGAAGCTGTTGTAATTTTTCATGTACTAATTCCAAATCTAATTACAAAGCAATTGACATTTTTCCAATCTCACTTGTATTTCAGCAGCAAACTCAATTCTTTTTTTTTTTTAGTTGGGTGTTGCAAATAGTTGGGAAAAGTGTAGTTTTGAATTTGTCCAGGACAAAGATACCAGCACTTGTTGTGAAGAGTGTGCGGCTTGACACGAGACAAAGCTGTTAATCTAGCCACTTCATGTGGATTTAATTCCTAGGTGCCACTTGAGACCTTCCTGCAAGCTGAAGAAATTGTCAGAAAAAGTGCACTTAGTACTACACGGTGGGTTTTTTTTATGGTGCTGCTCATTCTTCTTGAGAGCCCTCAAATAGTCTGCTCAGTTAGCATAATCGTTCTTCAGGAAGACATCTTCTCTAAGTATCTGAGAGTGGCCTGTTTACCTGCTTTAATAGATGTAGTGCCTCTGTGGTGTTTTGGTCTGATCGCTTGTGGTAGAATGTAACAGACCAATTGAATAAAGTGCAAACTACCAGCAGGCAGTTATGCCTTCTGGAATAATCTGTCCTTTCAAGTGGGAATAGCTTTCACTAAAGAAATAATGTGTGATATGATGGGAGTTCGTGTTTTCGGTTTGCGTTTTTGGTTTCTCTTTATTGTAATTGTTGTTTGGGCTTGGCCTCATGTAAGCCACTCCGAGTCCCCATTGGGGAGATGGTGTGGGATATAAATAAAGATGATGATGATGATTATGGGAGTCATCTAATTTCTATGGCCCTGAACTGCATATAGGCATTGCACATCTGACAAAAAATGTGCAGCCACTTCTATAGGGGAACGTTAGCATTTGAAAGACACCAACAACACTATGTCCATTATATCTTACATTAGAAAAACAGATATGCTAGTTTAAGATTCTGTTCTAACAATGGCTTACTGGATTCATAGTCATTTTCTCTATTGATAACTTAAGCTTTGTACAGCTTTGTATAGCAGGTATCAAATAATGTTCAGTAGCAGGTTTGATGTAAAAGGAAAGAAACCTTGAACAATAACTACTGTAGAGATGGAGAATAGGGATTTGGGAGGAAGGGCAAGAACATTTCAGGATGGGGCAAGTCAAATATTTAATGTTGCAAGCTTTAGCAAAATGTTCCAGCACCTCAGAGGCTCTGAGGACTCTCCATTTTGGGATCTGGTGGGCTGCACAATTTGCTCATCTCTGCCTTAATAGAACTAAGCAACAGTGTATATTTGAAGTGTGGGTTAATAGACTATAAGGAGCCATCAATATATCCATATTCTAAGTTAGCATGAGGATGGGATTTCTTGATACGTGGTCTGAATGTCTTACTTTAGGAGCTATTTGTCCAACCATGATTTTTTACTTTACATCGGAGGGCTTTTTTAACCAATGTAGGGAATTTCCTTTTAGAAAAATACAATACATGAGATAAAAAAAAAAAAACATAACTATGGATAAACCCATATAAGCATTAATATAAACAGTGAGATAAAATCCTGTAACAAAAGCTAAATGTTCAAACTATATTGGAAATTTCTAAGACTAGTAAAAAGGCTTTCTTATAGGCATACTACTTGGAAATGCTGATATTAATGTTTTATTGCAAGATAACAGTACTGAAAGAACGTAAGGAAGTAGGAGGAAAAATTAAGACATTGTTCATTCACTCGATCCGTCCTGTTCTTTAACACTTTGCCAAAATATATAAACAATTGTTCTTAAAATATTAAGGAGCAAATGTAGAACACTGTAAATTATTAATGTTCAGCTGCATGCTAGTGAAGTAAATAAATATTTCAGCCCTTGTTTTCAGCAACACATTTTAAAGCTGAGTTACTGTTACAATAACGATGGCAGTGTGAGATAAACTGAACTGCCCAGCAGTCTGGAAAGGGTAAGCTCTGAACCCATTGCAACCCAATGATGCCAATCCACTAAAGCAGAGGTGGGCAGCTGCAAAGGGTCCCAGGGACTAACCCCACCAAACCAAAGGATGTTGGAAATTGTTTAGGACTACTCTGGACCCAGCTTTCTGGGAAAGAGTCTTGGGGTTTGTTCTCACATATCGAACAAACCTGGAATTTGGGTGGGAGTGCCATGAATTTATCTTCCAGTAAATGACGAGCTTGCTTCCACCTCTTTCTCCTTTCCAGGTTGAATGCAAATTAATTAAGTGGTAGGTCAAATAAAGTGGCTCTTATTTAACCCATATTTCAGTCTCTGCTCTTATTATTCCATGGTTGGTAATCCAAGCTTATCACTGAAGAGAAGGAGAGCAATATAGGCTTATAATCTAGACTATCAAAGCAGATAATCTGGATGTTGTATGGCAGTGCAAATGGGGTATGTCTCATAGGAAGAGTGGAACAAAATGTTGCTTGTGCATTTAAAAGAGGCAAGGAAACAGTTAAAGGGTTTCTGTGGAAATGCAGGAATGTGGATGTGCCTCAGACAGTAGCCTTTTCGCTGTGCATTACAACCAGTGATCACACAAAGAGGACAACATGTAGGACCAGAAAGTAAAACAAGTGATGCTGTAATAATGATGAAGTCGAAGAAAACAAACTGGAAATTAGGGAAGCCTCTTCAGAATGGCGTCAGCCTGGGATGGATTCACCCCCAATAAAACTACTTCTTTTGAATTTTTAAGTGGCCTCCAGCTCCCAAGTGAAAGCCAACAACAAACAAGCTGCCAGCAAGCAATAACACCTTGTTTGGAAAACAGCCCAACTTCAACTACTTCTCCCCACCTCAGACAGACATTAGGCTTTTTACAATGCATTAAGAGGACAACAATGTCAGGAAGTGAAACCAAAGGATTTCCAAGTTTGAAGAAGAAATCAGGATGAAATCACCCCCAATAAGGAGGAGAGCTGGAAAATCATCCTAATGTGAACGAAGGACAGAATCTCGACTGATAATGGGACAGGATGAGGTTTGGAGGAGTGGCTAGAAATGTAAAACTGAGTTTATTGTCGAAGGCTTTCATGGCTGGAATCACTAGGTTCTTGTGGGTTTTTTTCGGGCTATAGAGCCATGTTCTAGAGGCATTTCTTCTGACGTTTCGCCTGCATCTATGGCAAGCATCCTCAGAGGCAGTGAGGTCTGTTGGAATTAGGACAATGGGTTTATATATCTGTGGAATGGCTGGGGTGGGGCAAGGAGCTCTTCCCTGCTGCAGTTAGGTGTGAATGTTTCAGCTGATCACCTTCATTAGCATTTGAAGGCCTACCTGAGCCTGGGAAAATCTCTTGCTGGGAGGTGTTAATCTGTGCCTGGTTGTTTCCTCTCTGTTGTTTTGCTGTTGTAATTTTAGAGTTTTTTAATACTGGTAGCCAGATTTTGTTCATTTTCATGGTCTCTTCCTTTCTGTTGAAATTGTCCACATGCTTGTGGATTTCAATGGCTTCTCTGTGTAGTCTGACATGGTGGTTGTTGGTGTGGTCCAGCATTTCTGTGTTCTCAAATAATATGCTGTGTCCAGGCTGGTTCATCAGGTGCTCTGCTATGGCTGACTTCTCTGGTTGAAGTAGTCTGCAGTGCCTTTCATGTTCCTTGATGCGTGTCTGGGCGCTGCGTTTGGTAGTCCCTATGTAGACTTGTCCACAGCTGCACGGTATACGGTAGACTCCTGCAGAGGTGAGAGGATCCCTCTTGTCCTTTGCTGAACGTAGCATTTGTTGGATTTTCTTGGTGGGTTTGTAGATTGTTTGTATGTTGTGTTTCCTCATCAGCTTCCCTATGCGGTCAGTGGTTCCCTTGATATATGGCAGGAACACTTTTCCTCTGGGTGGATCTTCATCTTTACTCTCGTGGTTTGTTCTTGGTCTTGCAGCTCTTCTGATGTCTGAGGTGGAGTATCCATTGGCCTGGAGAGCCCAGTTGAGGTGGTTCAGTTCATCTTGGAGGAGGTGGGGTTCGCAGATTCTTTTTGCACAGTCTGCCAAGGCTTTAATAGTGCTTCCTTTTTGACTTGGGTGATGGTTGGAGACGGTGTGACCCAGTTGTTGATCCTAGTCATCCGCAAACCAGATCAACAACTGGGTCACACCGTCTACAGAAAACCCACACACACAGATAGATATCTACATAAAAACTCCAACCATTACCCAAGTCAAAAAAGAAGAGACCATGAAAATGAACAAAATCTGGCTACCAGTATTAAAAAACTCTAAAATTACAACAGCAAAACAACAGAGAGGAAACAACCAGGCACAGATTAACACCTCCCAGCAAGAGATTTTCCCAGGCTCAGGCAGGCCTTCAAATGCTAATGAAGGTGATCAGCTGAAACATTCACACCTAACTGCAGCAGGGAAGAGCTCCTTGCCCCACCCCAGCCATTCCACAGATATATAAACCCATTGTCCTAATTCCAACAGACCTCACTACCTCTGAGGATGCTTGCCATAGATGCAGGCGAAACGTCAGGAGAAATGCCTCTAGAACATGGCCCTATAGCCCGAAAAACCCACAAGAACCTAAAACTGAGTTGTTTTGGTGCTCTTTGTTTTTCTTTTTAATAGTTGAGCTTTGCAGTAAAACTAGGTGAACACAAAGAAGTGACAATCACAAATGTTGTAAAAGTTATTTCAACATTACTGCATATGGCTCCAAAACCCTATCTTAAGTGAGTCTACTCCTGTAGAATTAATGTAGTCTTACACCATTTTAACTATTATGGATCAATGCTATAGAATTATGAAAGTTTAGTTTCACAAGGTCTTTAGCCTTTTCTGCCTTAAAGTGCTAGTGCCTCCTCAAACTATAAGTCCCAGGATTCCATAGCATAGAGTCATGGCAGTTAAAGAAGTGTCAAAGTGCATTATTTCGACAGTGTAGATGCACCCCCTAAGAAAAAGGGACAGATTTCTAAGCAACAGAATTAGGTCTTCTTGGCAAAAATATTTTGTTCATTTCAAAAATAGACTCAGCTGTGGCTCAGTAAGAAAATGAAAGTGGGATGGAGGGGAACCCTACTTGTTCATGTACGTGTATACAAATACATGTATCTAAAATAAGTAAATGACATCTTCAAAGCTGGTTTGCATTATTTCATCAATGCACTTTTTCAAGTCAGGAAGTTTGAACATAGGAAACGTTTGACTTTTTACCTGAATTTATTTTAATATCTTCCTATTTTAAATTGAGATTTTAACAGCTCACTTCCTATTACATCCTCAACATCTTTTTTACTCTTCACTTCCTGTGCACTAAAATGGAAATAATCCTATCACAATAGTCCTATCACAAATTTGGAAGTCTAGTTGTTTTCTTGGATTCTTCATGCACCTCTCTGATTCTTGTCTTCCAATAATAATCCTTTGAGGAACTGCAAAATTTAAATAAAGATTATTTATGTATGTATTTCCAGTATGCATCATGTACAGTTGTGTGAAAGCAATAGTGTTTTGAAATATGAATATATTTAAAACCGAGACTCCCCAGCCTCCGATAAAAGCCAAAACAAAAGAAAAGTCTGTTATGCATTCTCACATGCTAAGTCAAGAAATCCTATTGATTAAATAAAACATCAACCAATCATCACATGCTATCAGCCTGTACTCAGCCTAACAAATGAATGAATAATCAACCAACAATGTGTGTGGAGTGGATGAGTGAAAGAGGTTTACTGATTCTCTTTAAAACTCTTTACAATTCCCATTCATATAATACCAGCCCTGACAGATCTAATAAATAAAGGATATGAGTTTGTATTTATTGGATTTTCACGAGACAGAAATGGGTGGCATTTCGGCTTTGCTGGTATTTGACATAACATACAAAGGAGATGAACAAGCAATGTATTGATTCTGGGATTGTGTGTAATAGCAGCACAAAAGGATCAAAAGCTTTATTTTGAGATTAGAAGTGATAATTTGAACTTTCTTTGCCTTGTGTTTACAGCAGTTTCATCTTCTGCCCTATTTTCGCATTTTGATGTTTGGCCCAGAAACCTTTGATAGGGTTTTAAGTATTTCTTATTTATACTTTGATTTTTTTTTTTTACTGGCTGGACAGACAATTCTTTGTACTGTTCTGGGAAATCCCATAAGCCTTGGCTTTCTGTAAAGGGCAAGGGATCCAAGAAGATGAAGTTACTTTCATAAAGTAATCTACTTGGGATAAAAGACTTGATTTTCTGTATTCAGAAATTTATTTTTCTATAGAGCAACTTCAAAAAGAGGTATGGTAACAAAGGGTCACTGATCTTAATGAGCTTAGCGAAATGAGATCTTGGAATTTTAAAACGATCTAAATACTAGGGCTGGGCGGTTTCGTTTTGTTAATTCGTAATTCGTTAATAATTCGTTAATTTTTTAAATTACAAAACGATAACGAACCATTCTGGAGCAATTTTTTTAAAAAACGAATTTTTAAATAGTTTTGTAAATGCTTCGTATTTCGTTATTGTATTTGTTTCGTTATTGTTTTGAGGTCGTTTCGTTATTATTTCCGCATGTCTGGGGCAAGTTTTATGGTTGTTTTTTGTTTAATTAGTGAAAAAAAATTATAATATCACACCAACAGTCAACAACAGAGGGAGGGGGAAGCTTCAGAAATTTTTGGAGGTTTTTTAGCGTATTTCGCGGTCGCGTCCGCCATTAACGAATCGATTCGTTATTGTTTCGGAAATCGATTCGTTAATGTTTTGTAATTTTTTTCACATTTACGAAATTTTGTAAATATCGAACTTTTTAAAAGGAAAATTTTGTAATTATTTTAAATAACGAAACGCAAAAACCCCCAAAAAACGAATCGATTTTAGAAACAAATTTTTCCGTTGTTACCCAGGCCTACTAAATACCTATTTCTTTCAGCATGTCTACCTAGCCAGTTTTGAAACATGAATTTTAAACTCGTGTTCTGTGTTTTAATCCCTGTCTTGTGTATTTAATATGTATTTTATAGAAATATGTTTTAATATGTATCTTTTATAGAACTACATTTTAATATGTGTGTTTATAGAATTTTTGCAAGATTTGTGTGTTTTGACTGTGCCATGACCCGCCTTGAACCATGAGGAGAGGCAGATAAGAAATATAAATAACAATAATAATTGTAGTAGTAGTAGTAGTAGTAGTAGTAGTAATACATCACACAGTCCTAGACTCTTTGGGAGTGTGCGACTTCTGATTTTGTGATATGAAATCCAGCATATATATCTTGTTTGCTGTGACATATTGTGTTTTTGTGTCAGTAAAAATAATAATAATAATAATAATAATAATAATAATAATAATAAATGGTGCCTAGCAGCAAATTCTGTTGTAATCGTCATCACCATCCTCCTCCATCAGAGTTGGCATGGGTGCATAATGCCCCCCCCCCCAGCCAAAAACATAGGGTTTCAGCCCCAGTCTGGTTTTCATATGAGAGTGAAAACACCATTTAAAATGTTGATTTCACTCACATATGGGCCAGTCTAGAAATGGCCAAAGTGAAGGAACTCCAACACTTCTTCCCTTTCTTCCTTCCTTCTCCTACCGATTCCTGTGGAGTGGGTGGGGCAGAAGGATGGAGTCAGGGAGGGAGGGAGGAAGGAAGGCAGATAGGTAGGCAGGAAGAGGGTTTTTCCTCTGCCAGAGTGCTCTCTGGAGAACTCTCCGCACCTGTGTGTTGCTGCCTTGGCCCTACTCTCAGCCTGGGGAGGAGGCGGGCTGCCATATCCTCAGGCTGAGAGTAGCATCAAGGCAGATGAGGGCTGGAGGAAAGAGTCCAAGGAGTCACATCCAACCTGTCAGTCTGAGTTTACCCATGCTAGTGCTAGAGGCTAAATGGGAATAAATACACAGTATGTGTGGTGGGGAGAGAGATTGAGAGGTTGGGGGAGAGAAAGTAGTGTAGATGTGGTGTGGTGCAGCAATTCAGTTTCACGGCTGGCCATAAATTGATGGAAATCAGACTGATGGTTCTGCCTCTATATTGGCTGACTCACTGTCCACTGTCAAGATTTGAAAAAGAGAGTCATGGGAATTGATGTAGGACTAAGGTAAACTCACATTAGTGTAGTTAAGTGAACAAATACTGTTTCTTGACTCTTGCAGCTGATATTTCTTTTCTCTTCTAACTCACCCTGATCCCAGAGGTCATAGCCCTGTTCCTTAAAGGTATGCACACGGGGAAAGACTGCCTTCTTAGCATTACAAGACTATTTGATGTATCTGTGGTAAATTGAGTCTCAGTTAACTGGTGCTTGCCTCATGAGGATTCTTTGATTTGCTTTTAACTCACCCTGATCTTTCAACAATTGCCAACATGGACCCAGTGGAATTACTCGTGCCAGGAGACTTGATGTGCTGCTGGATCTATATATATGTTAAGATATACACACACACCATACTCATTTACTAGGTGGGTTTTACTCACTTATACAGTCAAATTCTTGCTTTTAAAGGACAAAGCAAGTGCCAGAGTATCTCTCCTCCTCTCAAGTTGTTGCTGTTTCAACTATTCCGTATGTTTCTGGAAGATGAGATCTAAAATCTATTTCGTAACATTGTTTGTTCCTCCTTTAGCTTCATATGCTGGTTTAGTCCACAGCACACACACTCTTCCAGCAGCAATTCATCATGATTGATAATTCACTGGGCACCTTTTCACTCACAGATAAATCTTTTATTTATGAAATTGCACATTAAAGCATTTGTTTGTGGGAGAATTACAGGCATGCACAATGTGTAAATGTAGCAACAAATTGAAGAAGAAAGGGTCAGCCAGATTTTTCACTTGCTCAAATTGAAAAGAAAAAGGCACCTAGGGATAAAAGAGGATTCATTTCATCATTCTTTTTTGCATTTCACAGCCATACATTGGCCGCGTATATTAAGAACGCTCTTATCCTAAAAGTGTTTTTTTAGTTGAAGTGGGTAATTAATATGTTTTAATGATAGAAAATATATCAATATTGTTTCAATAGAGAGGTTGCAAAAGAGGTAGGAGGCAAACATTGTTTTGTGCTGAATAAAGAAGAGGAAGATATCCTCTTCTTTATTTAGAATACAGATAATGCTTATCACATTTGCATATGATCCAAACAGAGTTAATGCTCAGCAAATTTGAAAATAACTCCAGATTAGAAGGGATAGCTAATACCTAAGAGGACATGATATCCAAAATTACCATAAAAGATTTAAAAGCTGGGCCAAAACTAACAACATGAATTTCAACAGGGAGAAATGTAATAGATGATAGTTAGGCAGAAAAAAATGAAACACAAAGATAGAGTGTTGATGACACATGGCTTGAAAAAAGTACATGTGAAAGGGATCTAGGAATCTTAGTAGACCCCAAACTTAACATGAGTCATCAGAGAGATGTGGCAGCTTTAAAAGTGAATGCAATTCTAGGCTTCATCAATTGGAGTATAGGATTTAGATCAAGGAAAGCAATAGTACCATTCTGTTCTATTTGGGTCAGACTTCACCAGTAATAATATGTCCAGCACTGGGCACCACAATTCAAAAAGGGTATTGACAAGTTGTAACATGTCCAGAAGAAGGTGACCAAAGTTCTGGAAGCCAAGCCCTATGAGGAACAGCTGAGGAAGCTGGGGATGTTTAGCTTGGGGAAAAGAAAGCTGAGAGGGGACATGAGAGCCATGTTTAAATTTTTGAAAGGATGCCATATTGAGGAGGGAGCAAGCTTGTTTTCTGCTGCTCTAGAGGCTAGGGCACAGAGCAAAAGATTCACACCATAGGAAGAGATTTCATCTGATAGTAAGAGCTATTCAACCCTAGAATATATTTCATAGGAATTTGGTGGAGCCTCCTTCTCTGAAGGTTTTTAAACAGAGGCTGGATAGCCATTTGTTGGTATTGTGTATTCTTACATAGCAAGGAGGTGGGCTACATTCTCTTCCAACTCTTATGATTCTATGATGGTTACACATACAAGGAACAAATGGCTATAAATAGCTACCCATATGATGACTCTGTGTCGAGGTAACATGCCTCAAAATCCTATTTGCTGGGAAGACTGTCTGGAAATGTCTATCTTCAGGTTCTGCTTTAGGATCCCTCAGAGGCATAGTTGACCAGTGTGAGAAATGGAAGGCTGGACTAGACAGGACTTTGGTCTGATCTGGTGGGGTTCTTTTTGTAATCTTAATTTTAGGTCATTCTTTCTCTTTTCCAGATAGCAGCAATAGGACATGTTTAAACAAGATGCTTTTTGTTAATGAGACAGTTAGCTGTGTCATAATGAAGAGCATTATTCTGCTGTTGTTTGACATGTGCTGTGTGCATTGATTCCAAATTTATTTAGAGTTCATGTTTTAAAAAAGCTTCTTGTTCACTGAGGTTACCCAGTTCAGTGCAGAACAAGGATAGGATTACTACCTGAGCAACTCTGAAATAAGAAATGCACTTCAACATTAAGAAAACAACAGATTACATGTGGCAGAATGTTAATAGTATTTTGTTAAAATATATCATCCTTGTACTGTATTAAACTAAAGCAGCATTTTTAATTTTAAATCAAAGGAGGTTCATAAATAAAGAATTGCTGCATGAAATAAGGAACGGGAGGTGCAGTTAAACAGACTGTTCATACCATGTCCTATCACATCTCCTAAACAGTTTAGCATTAATGAGGGGCAAACAAAACCAAGGCAAGATGCTGAGGTGAATGGCTGCACATCAAGTATTTTCAGAGTATCCATATCTCTGAAGGTGAATTGAGTTGGTCATGCAGATGTCTGAAGCAAAGCATGTTTGTTTTTCTTGCTTGAAGCAGTTTAGGGACCTTATTAACAATAATAACTTTATTATTATACCTTCATGTCCCCGAAGGGACTCAGGGTGGCTTACAAAGGGACATACCCAACAAAAAAGGTTTGAATAAGCATAAAAAAACAAGCAATATCAAACATAAATAAACATAAATGCAGTCTCTGAAATTGATGTGAATTGCTGTGTCCCAGCAGCAGTCACACAGGGGGTGTGGGAACCTGTCATCCCTTGCCCAGTTCTGTCACAGCTTCCCCCCCCCCCCCCCCCGCCACCTCATCATGTGGGGCGAAGCCTGTTTTTGGTGGCTCAACTCATATTTCCTTATGGAAAGCCAGGTAGGCTGCCATTGTCTGCCACCACTATTTTTTGGCAGTGGTAGCACTTTAGTCACAGAGCCATCCCGAAAGTAGTTCTCTGGAATATGATGGGAGCCATCGAGCTCCGTGTCTGAACAGAAAAAAATACAATTGCCGCACCAAAATCAGTTACATATGTAGAGGTCCTAAGAGATTGTTTATAACTTCCAAAAGCATCTCCAAGCTTTCCTTTAGTAATATGAATTAATAAACAAATAACAATACAAGTTTGAGTCAAATTGGAAAAAGCTAATGAATGAAGGGAAAGGTAAATGTATTTTTAAAGAAGGTGAAGTGTAAAGAAAGTAACATTAGCTGAAATATCAACATTAATATATTGCCTCCAAAATTAAGCTACTAATCAATAAAATGAAACCTACTGCTAAATGCCAAGAAATTTTACATGCTCTAGTTGGTTCTTTATCCAAAACCTGGTTCTCTTGGATAGATACAGAATGAGAATGACCAGGTTTAGGTCACAAGTAGTAAAGGAAGTATGGAAGAGAAGGCTATGTCTGCCTAATCTACATTCAGATTTCCCTTCTATGTATTTCATTGTACACTACATAGAAGTCCCCCATCTGCCACAGAAAACTAGTTTTTCAAAATGGCACTCACATACTGTATAAATCAGTAAATTAAACAAAGTTAACATTTAAGAGCATGAGATTAGAAAGGAAAGACAAAGGAAAATCAAGAGAAAGGTTAACATTGGGGGGAATAAAATATGTCTCTGTGTGTAAAACAACAAAAAATGCACACTAAATCACAATCCAGCTCAAAATACTCTTTATCTCTATGAGCCTGAAATTTGGCAGGCATCATCTTATTATGCACATTTCCCCTCAGTTTTGCTAACAAATAAAAAAGTTAGAGCTATTTGCTGGTATTTCCACTATACATACGGAATGGGAGAAATCACATTATTTATTTAATTGATTTATTTCCTACTAACACCTTTAAAAATATTCAAATAAAACAAAAATATTCTAAGTGTCCCATATCAGGCTTAGATTCCAAATGAGGAAGCCCATTACCTGAGCCAGGTAAATAGGCTCCAAGGCAAACATAACATGTGTATTGCCTTCAACACAGAGCTGGAGACAAAGACATTCCCATGAGAGTGAAAAGTAGCAATCAACCATCCAGGTTTTATTTTTATTTTGAGCACAGTAAAATTACATTTCCCAACCATGACTTGTCAAAAAGCTGCACAAGGGATGAGGGAGTGCCTTGATCCAGAAGATTCACTTTATTTCTGAGACGTTAACACTATTAAGGTGTTTTAACACTGAATAGAGCAATGTCCTCCTGCCGTACCATGATACATGAAAGAACCATGTTCAGAATTCTGTGAAGGACCTTCCTAGATAAAATAATCACTTCCAGCAATTTTAACTCCAACATTGGATTCATCAAGCCCCGCATATTGCATGATGTGTTCTGCATACAAGTTGAATTGGTCGGGTGACAGTATACAGCCCTGCTGTTCTTCTTTCCCAATCTTCAACCAATCTGTTGTTTGGTGGTCTGTTCTTACTTTTGCTACTTGGTCGTAATACAGATTCCTCAGGAGACAGAGAAGGTGACTTGGTATCCCCATGCACCAAGAACTTGCCACAATTTATTATGATCCACACAGTCAAAGGCTTTAGAATAGTCATTAAATCAGACATAGATGTTTTTTCTGAAACTCCCTACTTTCCTCTATTATCTAGCAGATATTGGCAATTTGGTCTCTTGATCCTTTGCCTTTTTTAAGCACAGCTTGTACATTTGGCAACGATCACTCCATGTATTGCTGCAGTCTACCTTGCAGGATCTTGAGCATTCTTTAGTGTTTCCCCTTTTTTGGTATGGGGATATAAGTTGATTTTTCCAATCTGATGGCCATTCTTGTGTTTTCCATATTCGCTAACTAATGGCATGCATCACCTTGACAGCATCATATTTCAAGATTTTTACCAGTTCAGTTGGGATCCTGTCATCTCCTTCTGGCTTGTTATTAGCAATGCTTCTTAAGACCCATTCAACCTCACTCCTCAGGATATGAGGTTCTAATTCACTCACCACACCATCAAAGCTATCCTCGATATTATTATCTTTTCTATATGTATAGTCTTGCCAAGTTCTCTTGATCTCTTGAGCTTCTTTTTGCTCCTTGCCATCTTTGTTTTTGGTCATACCCATTTTTGCCTGATATTTACCTCCGATGTTTCTAATTTCTGGAAGAGGTTTCTTGTTCTTTCTATCTGTTGTTTTCTTCCACTTCAGTGCATTGCTTGTTTAAAAATAGTTCCTTATCTCTTCTGGCTAACCTCTGGAATTGTGCATTTAATTGGGCATATATCCTCTTATCACTGTTTTCTTTTGTTTTCTTTCCTTCTTGGTTTACTTCCAGTATCTCAGCAGACAACCATCTTGGTTTTCTTTTTCTTTGGTATATATGCCCCTGCTGTCCCAGCTCCACTGGCTGCCGATTTGCTACCGGGCCCAATTTAAGGTGCTGGTGTTATCCTACAAAGCCCTAAACGGTTCCGGCCCAAAATACCTTGCAGACCGCATCTCGGCCTACGAGCCCACGAGGACCTTGAGATCATCTGGGGAGGCCCTTCTCTCGGTCCCGCCTGCCTCACAGGCACGTCTGGCGGGGACGAGAGAGCGGGCCTTCTCGGTGGTGGCCCCCCGGCTGTGGAACGCCCTCCCTGCTGAAGTTAGACAGGCGCCCTCCCTTATGGCCTTTCATAAGAGCCTGAAAACATGGCTCTTCGAGTTGGCCTTCAACTGAGTGCTATATCATTGGAAATGATGATCGGAATGGACTACGACTATGAGACTGATTATGACCCCATGATATGACGAAGCGGATTTTTAGTATAAGTATATGTTATGTAGTAGTAGAATGTTGTGTACTGTCTTGATTCACTGTAAACTGTCTTTTCTATGTTGTTGTTCACCGCCACGAGTCGCCCTAGGGCTGAGAGCGGCGGTTAATAAGTGCAAGTAATAAATAAATAAATAATAATAATAAATATATACTTTGTTGTTTGTATAGAAGGCCTAAAATAGATATGTCAAACCACATAGAATCATATTGGTTATGTGGATACATGGATTTCACTGTATTATTCTGTGGAAATACAGCATTTTGGCTTTTTCCTATTTAGAGTAACATGAAGATTTCCAGATTAGTCTGAAGTGCTCTGAACTGAATTAAACCAATTTAATGTGATCAGGAACCGATACTAATTAGTCTTTATCAGCTTGATATATTTCATTATTTAAGATTCAGAAAAGTTTGTTGTGTACCCCTATTCGTAGCTAAATTGTAATCTATTTCTTTCTTTTTTTGTTTCACAAAATATAATGCTACTGTCTTATTAAGAACTAGTTTTGTAGGATACAGTTGAAAGTCAAAGTACACAAGGTATACACTGTAAATGCTTTACCAAGTTTTACAGCTTTTTACCAGTGAAACTAAATGTGAATGGAAAACCAGTGAAATATACTCAGCCTTGTTTCCTGTTCTGTTTCCGTTTTTCAAATAATCATTTTCCTCCCAAGGACTTTAGAATGCATTTCAAACTTAACTGAGAAAAGACTACCAAGGGAGATTTGAAAGAGAGAAATAATGGGTAGGGATACTGTTAAATGATTTGTCCTTCCGGTTTTTCTTCATTCATGATATCCCTCATTGGAAGAGCTTCTTCTGGGTTCCCAATCAACTGTTAAACACATACGAATCTTCATGCATTTCCTGAGTGAGGTTTCTTAAATGTGTTCTATAATAACAATTGTTGTGCCTAATCATAATTGTAATGCACACTCTTCTTAGCTAAGTGATTTTTTTTTAAAAAAATAACCTGCTTGAAGCGTTCCTTTTCTTTCATCATCTGTTGTCTCATGAGCAGAAATGAACTTGGATGTTGAGTTTTATCTCAACTGACAGACATTCATGACCTGAGATGTTCTGCAGGCTTAATTACTGTAGAAGGGGGTCAATATCTAACAGGACTTCAAATAATTATATTCCCGTTTCTGTGGAAATGTATTCAGTGTTTTGTACCTTTATTATAATGAGATTTCTCTCAGCCTTTTCTTGCCACCCTACTTTGCTTTGCATGAAAGTGGAACGTGCGTCTCTAAAAGGGATTTATTCATATTCTGACCCTCTTCTCATTAGTGCCTTGGGAAGTGAGAGAAATGTCTAGTCCCTATAATAGTTGAGACTTCCAGGTTTTCTTTGGTGTGAGGACATGAACAACAAGCCTTCTTTGCTCCTCTTCACTTCTGCTTCACACCTGCTTTGAGTATTGAAATCCTACATGTATCATTTCTATGCAACAATACGGTGAAAATACCTCATTATAGAAGAAGTTGGGAGAGGAGGATGTCTCTCTCTCTTTTCTTACTCTCCAGTGTATCTATAGTAAGATCTTTTCCATTTACTGGTGCTATGACAATAAGAAAGTAATTGATCCTTTGTCTTTCACTCCCTGATCATTTTTTTATACTGGGATTTTATTGTATCAAATTCTCATCAATCTAGAGGTAATTAAAAGAAACATTAAAATTCCTCACATTTGTTATCAGTGCACTTTCCTTTTAAGTCATGCCGAGAAAGAAAATGCAGTCATCCTCTCATTACTCTAGCATCTAGTGTAACATTAGAAAATGTGGACCATTTCCGCTACCTTGGCAGCCACCTCTCCACCAAAGTCAACATCGACGCTGAAATACAACACCGCCTGAGCTCTGCAAGTGCAGCATTTTCCAGAATGAAGCAGAGAGTGTTTGAGGACCGGGACATCCGTAGGGATACCAAGGTGCTTGTCTATAAAGCTATTGTCCTCCCAACCCTGCTATATGCCTGTGAGACGTGGACTGTCTACAGACGTCACATGCAGCTCCTGGAACGTTTCCATCAGCGCTGCCTCCGGAAAATCCTGCAAATCTCCTGGGAAGACAAGCGGACAAACGTCAGTGTGCTGGAAGAAGCAAAGACCACCAGCATTGAAGCGATGGTCCTCCAACATCAACTCCGCTGGGCCGGCCACGTTGTCCGGATGCCTGACCACCGTCTCCCAAAGCAGTTGCTCTACTCCGAACTTAAGAATGGAAAACGGAATGGAAGCCTGCCATAGATGCAGGCGAAACGTCAGGAGAAATGCCTCTAGAACATGGCCATATAGCCCGAAAAAACCCACAAGAACTGAGGGAAAACGGAATGTTGGAGGACAGGAAAAGAGATTTAAAGATGGGCTCAAAGCCTACCTTAAAAACTCTGGCATAGACACTGAGAACTGGGAAGCCCTGGCCCTTGAGCGCTCCAGCTGTAGGACAGCTGTGACCAGCAGTGCTACAGAATTTGAGGAGGCACGAGTGGAGGGTGAAAGAGAGAAACGTGCCAGGAGGAAGGCGCGTCAAGCCAACCCCAACCGGGACCGCCTTCCACCTGGAAACCAATGCCCTCACTGCGGAAGAAGATGCAGAGCAAGAATAGGGCTCCACAGCCACATACGGACCCACAAAGAAATCCATAATGGAAGACCATCTTACTCGTCCAACGAGGGATCGCCTAAGTAAGTAAGTACTCTAGCATCACCACAATTATATTTTGTCGAAGGCTTTCATGGCTGGAATCACTAAGATCTTGTGGGTTTTTTCGGGCTATATGGCCATGTTCTAGAGGCATTTCTCCTGACGTTTCGCCTGCATCTATGGCAAGCATCCTCAGAGGTGAGGTCTGTTTGGTAACTGGGAAAAGGGTTTTATATATCTGTGGAATGACCAGGGTGAGACAAAGGACTTTTGTCAGTTGGGCTAGGTGTGAATATTTCAACTGACCACCTTGATTAGCAAACAATGGGCTGACTGTGCCTGGAGCAAACTCTTCTTGAAAGGTAATTAGATGTCCCTGCCTGTTTCCTCTCTGCTGTTTTTGCTGTTGCAATTTTAGAATTTTTTAATACTTGTAGCCAGATCTTGTTCATTTTCATGATTTCCTCCTTTCTGTTGAAATTGTCCGAATGTTTGTGTATTTCAATGGCTTCTCTGTGTAGTCTGACATGGTGGTTGTGAGAGTAGTCCAGCATTTTTGTGTTCTCAAATAAAATGCTGTGTCCAGGTGGACAATTTCAACAGAAAGGAGGAAACCATGAAAATGAACAAGATCTGGCTACCAGTATTAAAAAATTCTGAAATTGCAACAGCAAAAACAGCAGAGAGGAAACAGGCAGGGACATCTAATTACCTTTCAAGAAGAGTTTGCTCCAGGCACAGTCAGCCCATTGGTTGCTAATCAAGGTGGTCAGTTGAAATATTCACACCTAGCCCAACTGACAAAAGTCCTTTGTCTCACCCTGGTCATTCCACAGACATATAAAACCCTTTTCCCAGTTACCAAACAGACCTCACCTCTGAGGATGCTTGCCATAGATGCAGGCGAAACGTCAGGAGAAATGCCTCTAGAACATGGCCATATAGCCCGAAAAAAACCCACAAGAACAATTATATTTATTTATACCCCCTTTTTGATTTCTAGTGAGGACTCGTGGCAACTTCCAAAACTAGACATTTTAAAGCCAGTTAAAACAATATAAAATACTTTCAACCATGCTATGTGAACAAACTGTACAAAATTGAGTCTCAAAGGCTTTAATAAAAACTCACATTTTGACTTGGCACCAAAATGATAATTGTGTATTCTTGCACAGCAGGAGGTTGAACTAGATAGCCCCTGTGGTCCCCTCCAACTCTGTGAGCCTATGATCTTGGATAAAACAGCCTTGTGTTTTTCTATCCTTTTATAGTTTCAGTATCTTTGCATCTATACATGAAGAAACCAATGACATTATGTACCTGAGCAGTGCCAATTTCCTCTTAAATATGTAGTCATTCAGATTGCTAACATGTCACTGTTTATGCCACTGTTCCAGGAAGGTTTGCCAATTTTTCATACAGCCTCCGTAGCTGTGTCCTTGGCAGCAGTTTAATCTGTTGTGATTATCAGGTGATAATGTTTCCATGCAATAAAAGCTTTGTTGATGATTTCTGAAAATC
This sequence comes from Anolis sagrei, assembly GCF_037176765.1. Classification (NCBI taxonomy): domain Eukaryota; kingdom Metazoa; phylum Chordata; class Lepidosauria; order Squamata; family Anolidae; genus Anolis; species Anolis sagrei. Next base: position 216,933,167 of record NC_090021.1, on the reverse strand, counting down.
AAGCTGCAGTTCAACACACAGCAATGGTCCAGACTAATTTGTTTAATGGTCAGTTGAGAATATTAGATCCAGGAGCAGCCAAAGTTCTTTCATTCAGCTATCTCAGAGAGCCACCAGCAAACCTGTGCCTGAAATAGCATCTTACAATAAATAGTTAGGAAAAATTCTAACTAAATAGCCTTGCACACTTTTGTCCTTTGTAAAACCTTTCAGTACTCAAAAATTCTGCCTGAAAAGCTTACACTGCTCCTATTTTCTTCCCTATTTTTCTCTGTCAAGCAGATAGTTCCTTCCTCTGCAGACAAAGAAAATGAGTAGATGATCTTCAGCTGGAAGACCGGATCAAGTTCTTCCTATTTCAAATTTATGATATCTGCATATTGATAAGATGTTCAAATATAAACTTTAACAAAATCTTGCACTGGCCAAATTCAATAAGTACAGGTATTTCCAACATGGAAAATGAGGAACCCTTGTTGTTTTTCTTGTTTTAAAATGGGAGTATCTCTCCTGCAGCACCATAAACATCATTGGAAGTGTGTGTGTGTGTGTTTGTGTGTATTCCAGCAATAGAAGAATTCTTTGATTCTGGTTCAACTCATTCCATCCCAATGGTTATAAAAACATTCTCAATGTATGAATTATGGACTGAGATTAGAATTGTTATTAAAGAACTTTAAAATCAAAATCTCTAGCATTTTCTGGTTTCACAGTGGACTTCTATAAAACTGTGAAAAAAAGATCTAATTCCATATCTATTCCAATAAGTGTATACAACAGTTTTTCAGGGCAATAAATTCTAGATTCTTGAAAACTGACAAAAATAGATACTATCCCAAAACCAGAGCATGATACTTTTCACAGACTGTTACTTTGTTGAAGTAAAAGCAGAAAATATTCTCAGCTATATTTCCCAATAGCATAAATTAGATCATAACAATTATGCCCATTCAGATCAGAATGGGTTCACGTATAGTTTGCAATAAGCAAAACACTAAATACAATTTATGCAATTAGGACAAAAAGTACTTTTCTTTTCAGTAAGCAAGTAGCTCAGGATTTTAATAATTAAATATCATTACAAGGACTATCCTGTGACTACAAAATAACATTTAAGTACACAAAAAGTCAGGGGGATCAAAAGCTGGAGGAAAATTGTTGTGCTTAAGGAACATATTCCCCTCAGACTTTGAAACTATTCCACAGGGACCTAATGCAAAGATTGTGAAAAGATGGCAAAACTCTTTTAAAAAAATGATTGCTTCAAATAAATCACTGGGGTTTGTGAAAGGAGTTGAAAATGTACTATCCCTCTAGAGAGATTCATTATACCACCTTTTAAAATATTATGAAACATTTCAGTTGGCACAACTCATGAAGGTTATAAAATCAGATAACTTTTCTGCCTGGGTCCTTATACAGAGATACTTAGAACAGGTTCCTTATTATTCTTTAATTTTCTTCCCAAATCCTTGTAAATATTGTACTAACACAACAAACCCATCCACACGGAAAACCTTAGCTGTTTGGCAAAAATACAGGAAAGTAATAGCTCTGCCCTTACCTCCACTCTGCCCTTTTCTAACATATTCAAATTTCAAGCATGATTACAACTTAAGCAATTTGCTGGATGATGCATCTGGATGTGACTAATTTAGGCATGAGTAGATTCTGGGACTTTATGATAAAAAGTAGTCAGTTACTACTTTGGTTTCAAACTCTTCAGATGCTTCATTACACAAAATATGCAGAATTCCTCAGAACCAATAACAGACGTATCTACAACTAAGTTATGAAATTTTCTTTCTAAATAACCCCATAAATCCAGATGACTGGCCTCAATTTTTTTTTATAAAGCCATCCTGGACAAGAAAGCACAGATTCATCTTGTATTCAGTTCTGTCTGTTTCCATAACACTTGCCTATTTCCAGTGAGTATTGTGAGCTTTTCAGGTTTGAACCTTCTTCTGGTCAAGTGTGTGTGGTGTTGGAGTGAGATGCCCACATCACCCGGGAGTTTGCATGGAGCTCTGTATTCATCTGGAAGTGGAGGTGTTGACTAGGAAGGTGAGGTGACAGTCTAATGGAACTGATAGGGTCCTGGTCTGACCGAACCATGTGAATGCCAACAGAGTCCCACAGCAAGTTTGGCCAGCTGCATCTGCTCATTTCCAGGGCCAGCTTGAATGGCTTCAGATTTAGCAGCTAGTGTAGACTTATCCATAAAGGGCTCATTTGGCACACAAAAAGGGATGAATTTGGGGATTAAACCTAGAATATATGCATGTGTTTTGGGTGGGTGCCCAAGTTTCAAATATATGTACTTTTAAGAAGTGCACATTTTTCAAAAGCACACATGGTTTTCTTCACATTTTTCTTTGAAAATCAGTGAATTATGTATTTATAGAAAAGGGCTTCAAATAATCATCCTTTTAACTTTTGGGGTATTCTGAATTCTAGAAAAGTACAGAGTTTTGTGGCTCACCACAGTCAAATTGCAGGTGTATGTTCATAACCTCTGTTGTGCTGCAGCTCATCCACTCATTTCAACTGAGATATTGTATTGCTTTATTGGCACAAAGGTTGTCATGCTTGTCCTTTGTAGATGTAGCTTCTTATTGATCATCTGGTGCCGTGCTTCAACAGCATGTTTTGTGACATATGGAACTTTAATTCCTTCCTCTCTCATTCTATTTTTTAAAATTAAGCCAGCTTGTTGTACTCTACTGCTACAGAGATAAGAAAAGTGGCACATGCTGAAATCCCTTAGTCTGCAAAATTATTAAATGCATAGGAATCCACCTCCATATGTTTTTTTTTAAAAAAACGTTTTATTATCGAAAAAGGTGCTGCCTGAAAATGTGGCAGGATAGTAGTCACAAGGGGTTCTTCCACACATCCATATAACCCAGAATATCAAGGCAAATATAATCAACAATATCCACTTTGAACTCGGTTATCTGAGTCCACACTGCCATATAATCCAGTTCAATGTGGATTTTATACAGCTATGTGGAATGGGCCTTGGAAAGTCAGTTTGTAGTAGGGCAATATAATTCAAATCGCATTCCAAAGAACTGCAGGTCAGGTACCTTTGAACTCAGTTGCATTAACTGAGGATCACATGGAAAGCAATATGGCAAATATCAGCTCCATTATGTAAAATGAAGGGTTACCTTTCTGACAGTTTTATTAGTGTTTCTGTGCTGTTGCACTCCTTGAGATGTGAACACCAATGCATTTTCAAAAATGCACAACAATGGCATATGCCAAATAATACTCTCACCTTAGGACTTCACATTATGTTCTTGAAATGCAAATAAAACACATCAATCATGCATAGGCAATTATTTGACAGTTCTTTTAAAACACAATATATTCTTCCAAATTTTCTTAAAGGAAACTCACAGTGGGGATGTTTATATGTGTCAATATATGCCAGTTGAGATCTTTGAAACCCCCCCAAGTTCAAATATGCTCCAAACCCACTGCTTGGACTCACATTATCCACATTCAGGGTCTGTAGTGGCCACAAACTCTGAAAGATATTGCAAGCATTTCACTGTCGCCAAAACCCTCTTTCAAACTTCTCCATTGTCCTATCGCTCATACACATACTGCTAGTACTTCATTTTTTCTTGTACTGGAAATAGAGGAATATCGAAGTCTCTGTTACTATTTTCTAATTCATGATCTTCTAAAAACTTTATGAAGGCATATTTTGTATTTGATAGTAAGGAGAGGCAAGGTCTCAGGATGTACAGTGGGCTATTTCTTTGGAATAAAGCCTTTCCTCCTCTAGATCCTGAGACTTTGTCTCCTTCTCATCAGGTTTCATTGAGTGTTTGCCATTTCTTTTGCTTTTATATTTTGTAAAGGACATTTTTCATCCCCCAGAATTGTCACCATGGCTTCTTTATATCATTTTCCTTTTCTTACCTTTATCTAAAAGACTTTATTCTATTTTTCCATTTCCCACCTCCAGCTGTGGCCTCACTGCTTTGTTTTCCTCTTGCTTTCTTGCATTTTGTCATATATCTATATGTCTAGATCTGGATACATATTTACTGCTGCTTTACTGTGTTTCTTTGCTGTTCTTGTAAGTCACCCTGAAGTAAAGATGAAAAGTGAAGTAATATGAATATTTTAAATAACAGAAAATTGGGTGCCTGCAAGGGCTGGTGGAATCCGCACACTTTCTTTTTACTAACACAGAAATATGGCATAACTCAGAGGGGTTCTACAGAGGCCCTATAATGTAGCTTGAAGCCAGCTCATGGTTGGGGTGTCCACAAAACATTCACCCCCAGTGCAAGATGTGTTCTGCTGTAATGGTTGTCACCCCAACCAAGATGAACAATTCTCTAGAAGCAAAACTAATTGTGGAACACTGCCTCTTGGCAACTCCCATGGTCCAAAACCTAAATTAGCTTTAAGAAATTCTATTTCAGTCAGAATGCATTATGAGCAAGAAGAACAGTGGGCATAAACATTATGAAACAATGAAAAACAGTAAAATAAAAACCCTCTTCTTTGTTTGCATTTCTTATCTTGAAGGCATTTGTTCGCTTTCTACTAATTGAGGCAGTTTCTTTGAAATTTCTAGCCACCGATACTCATTAACATATTGTATGTATCCTTTTATTTTTGTCTAGCATCCCAAGGAAATATATCCTATTTTTACTTTCTTTTCACCCTAAATATAAACTTTATACCAATTCTATTTTTCAATCATGTAGTTTGCTAAAACAGTAATACTATTATTACTGTAACTGTTGGTGTTATAGACACATTATATCAATAAAAATTGCAGGTTACTTGTTTATGCTCATAGAAAGGATAGAAAGATACTCCAACAAATATTCTGTGACTGCTGCCTTCATCATTACCATCAAGCAACAATGAAATAAAAAGGAGTTTGTGGAAAATTCCTCACAAGGAAGTGACACCAAATAATCCCTTATAAGAAAAGTATGCTCTGGGGAGCATATTATAATTTAATTTTAAACAGAAACAATGTTTTGATTTATTTCTGTTCTTCACTCCCCCCCCCCCCCCCTCAAATTTCTCATTTGCACTCTTGAGAACTGTCTCTAGGTGTCAATGAGAAATTTTGTGATATATGTAGTATAAATGTCTCCATTAAACTCTTTTTAAACAAATAAAATGAAGTCAAACAAAATGAAACCTCCCTACACCACCCCATACTGAGACCCACTTGTTCATGAAATTTGAAGTCTCATATTGGTCTTTCATTCTTGACTATGAAGATGTGATACATCAAACTCCTCATCTTGAAACACTCTTGTCTTTTCTGTAGCATGCAATGTACCTCTTATCCAAAGGTAGCAATACAGCAGAGGCATCACAGAAGTTTTATTTTCTCAATCATTTTGTGGACAGAAAAAATGATCTATTACCAGGCTGAGAAGCCCACTTGGGTACAGTATACTGCTCCACCAGTAAGAACAGCATATCAAGAGACTATGCAGCTGCTGATGCTTTGTGGTGCTATTTCTTCAATTGATACAAATGATGATGTTCATTTAGTTGAGTAAACCTTGACTTGTTTTGGAAATACCTTCTCTGGTTCATAAAGAATGAGCCACAGAACCAGGAATGTGTGTATGTGTGTGGGGAGAGATTGATATTTTTCTTCTTCGTTTTTCCTCCATCTTTTTCCTTGTCCCTTCCCATATTTGAGGTCTTTGTTCATTTCAGTGTTTAAACAAACCAGAGACTCTGCTCTAACATGAAAGAGGTGGAGAGATGGGGCAAGTGGATAGGTAGAAATATGCAGGCCCTATGCTTAATTATTCAGGGCTTCATATACAACTATTGGTAAGCTGAAAGTTGTGGACATACTTGGAATCTGATTCCAAGCATGCTGAGAAATGCACAATGTGTTCTGAATCAAGATTCAGTTCATCTGCCCCACTCATGTTACCAAGAGGGATTAAGAGCTGAGTGCAAAATCCTTCAAATTGGAAAAAAAACACAGCAGAAGCATGCACATACAAATTCTCTTTCTGATCAGAAGCTTGGAGTAAAGTCAGACTTTCATGTAGCATTGGTATCTGGTGGGGCATCCTCTAGACTTCTTGTAGACCAGTGGTTCTCAACCTGTGGGTCCCCAGATGTTTTGGCCTTCAACACCCAGAAATCCTAACAGCTGGTAAACTGGCTGGGATTTCTGGGAGTTGTAGGCCAAAACCCCTGGAGACCCACAGGTTGAGAACCACTGTTGTAGACTGAATCTGGATACATTATGGTCTAAATTAGGTACATATAAATGCATATGGCACCTATAGTTTGTAAGGGATTTTCTATACTAGATTTTAGACTTCACTGAACGATCAAGCTTCTCATCTATTTTCTTTTGAATTTAGGAAAAAAGCTAAACTTTTTCACGATACTCTATATGCAGCTTGAAAGAGGAACAAAGACAACATTTCCACTGATTTTCAGTGGGAATCAGAGAATGCAAAAGCTGGAAGAGACTACAAGAGCTAACCAACCTATCCTATTCTGCCATACAAACTAAAGCACCCCTGACAGATGGCCATCCAGCCTCTGCTTAAAGACCTCCAGCGAAGGAGACACCACCTAACTTCAAGGCAGCATATTCCACTGACCAACTTATTTTGCCATCAAAAAGGTCTTCCTAATGTTTAGGGGGGATCTCTTTTCCAATAGTTTGAATCCATTCTTTTGTGCCCTAGCCTCTGGAAACGCAGAAAACAAGCTCATTTCATCTTCAATAAGACTTTGCATAAGTCTAAGGAAAGACCAACAAAAGGATTTATCTGTCCTTCTTATTTGCTTAAAGTTCTGAAAAGTCTGGAACCAGTTCCAATATCTATCAGGTTTTCACTCAAGGTGTTTCCAGAAAAAGCATTCCTTCATGACCAGTCAAAAGATATTGTGTGGCCATTCCGTCTTTTCCCTACTTAACAGATGTTCATGATGAGTAGAATCAAAGAATCATAGAACCATAGAATCATTGAGTTGGAAGAGACCTTGTGGGCCATCCAGTCCAATCCCCTGCCAAGAAGCAGGAAAATTGCATTTGAAGTACCCCCGACAAATGGCCATCCAGACTCTGTTTAAAAGCCTCCAAAGAAGGAGCCTCCACCACACTCCATGGCAGAGAGTTCCACTGCTGAACAGCTCTCACAATTAGGAAGTTCTTCCTAATGTTCAGATGGAATCACCTTTCCTGTAGTTTGAAGCAATTTTTCCAGATCCTAGTCTGGAACTAAAAATTGTCTCTAGTGTCATTCGTTTGTGATTCATTTTTATCTATGTTATTTAAATATAGTTAATGCATATATTTTGGAAGGTCATAGATTCTAACCTCAATGGCATCTACATTAAGAAAAGCATATTGACTTGTGATCTCAGTATTTAATACATAAAGTAATTTTTTTCTTTTGCAAATAAATTTTTAAGTATCATAAACTACAACGAAAGAGGGGGAATAATTTGAAGAGGATAGAAAAGTAGGAAAATTTTAACTACACATCACCAAGAAAAAAAAGAAGAGAGAGAAAAAAAAGAAAAAAAGAAAAAGAAGAAATACGTACAATGACAAAAAATGGCAAAAATAAAAAATAAAAATAAGAGAAAAAAATAAAAAAAAATGGACTTCCTTCTACTTCTGCCCGTGTTGATGCCTTTTTGTCAGTCTTTTTCATGTGATCAAAATTTATATGTTTCCATTACCCATTATGTTTAGTTAGAAATCGTTAATTCTGTTTTCAATGTAATCCTCAATTATTGACCAGTTCGTCTGTTTTATTGGATTGCCAGTGTTCTTTTTTAATAAAAATGTTAATTTGTCCATGTCTTTAATCTCATTTATCTTCTTTATCCACTGGAATTTCGCCGGGATTTCTTTCTGCTTCCATAGTTGCGCAAAAGTGATTCTGGCTGCCGTAGTAAGATAGATAAATAGAATGTCTTCATTTGTGTCCAAACTTATGTCGCCATCTGTGATTCCCAATAGGTAATATTCAGCCTTTCTCGCGAATTTTTTCTTAAAGATTATTTGCATTTCTTCATGAATACCTTTCCAATATTTCTGAGTTTTTTCACAGCTCCACCATAGATGGAAGAAACTTCCGTCATGTTCGTTACATTTCCAGCAAATTTTTGATGCTTCTTTGTACATGTAGTTTAATTTCACTGGGGTCATATACCATCTATGGAACATTTTCATCCAATTTTCCTTAAGATCAGTAGCATAAGTATACTTAAGGTTTTTGTTCCACATTATTTCCCAGTCCGCTAAAGGTATTGATTTTTTAAAATTCTCAACCCACTTTAACATACAGTTTTTTATTAATTCAGTCTCCGTGGACCATTCTAACAGTTTATCGTATATTTTTGTTATACATTTTGTTTCCATTTTAAGGATTTTATCCCAAAACTCTTCCTTAGTTTGGAATCCTGTTTTTTTGTCTAAATTATATTGTTCTTTTATTTGTAGGTAGTTTAGCCAGGAAATTCTTGGATAACCTTGTTTTATTTCTTCATGTGATTTTAACTCCATTGTTCCTTATAGCCTTCTCTGTTTGGCTTCCATTGATGAAGTCCAAAGAGCAGTTTTGAAGGGAAAATGATTTTTGTATCTGTCCCAAATTCTGAGTAAAGAGGAACGGACAAAGTGATTACCGAAGTTTCTTTCCTTCTTCTCTTTTCCGTACCATACGTAAGCGTGCCTTCCAACCCGGAGATTGTGGCCCTCCAGTGTCAGGAGGTTTTCATTCTTCAGTTTTATCCAATCTTTCATCCAGATCAGGGCACTTGCTTCATGGTACAGCCTGAAATTAGGTAACCCAAATCCTCCTCTATTTTTCTTGTCAGTCAGCACTTGATATTTTATTCTTGATTTTTTCCCTTTCCAAATAAATTTTAAGAGATCCTTTGTCCACTCATTGAATTTCTTAATGTTCCTAATTATGGGTATATATTGAAATAAGTAGAGCAATTTCGGAAGGACTGACATCTTAATCAGTGCAATTCTTCCCATCAAAGAAAGGTTTAAATGTTTCCACTTCTCAAGATCTTTTTTAATTTCATTCCAAAGTTTTTCATAGTTATTAGATAGAAGCTGACCGTTTTTAGCAGTAATCCAGATGCCTAAGTACTTGATCTTATTTACTATTTGGAGGCCTGAAATTCTCCTTAGTTCTTCTTGTTTGTCCTTTGCCATATTCTTTGTTAGAATTACAGTTTTGTTTTTATTTATTTTAAATCCAGCCAATCTCCCAAATTCTTCGATGGTACTTAGCCAGTTCTTAATATTCTCCCGTGGACTTTCTATTATTCCAATCATGTCATCCGCATAGGCTCTGGCCTTATATTCTTGTTTGTCAATTTTTACCCTTTTAATTTTTTCCTCCTCTTTTATCTTCTTCATCAAAATTTCTAGCAACATTATAAAAATCAGGGGGGATAAGGGACAGCCTTGTCTGAAACTTTTCTCTATTTTAAATTCTTCTGATATTTGTCCGTTTATTTGGTTTCTGGCCCTTTGGTTCTTATAGATTTCTTCTATGGCTGTGATAAATTGAAAACCCAGATCCATTTCTTTCATAAGAGTTTTGAAAAAGTCCCAGTTCAAATTGTCGAACGCCTTCTCCGCGTCTACCGCTAGGAAGGCCACTTCCTTTTGGGGGTTGGCTTCATAGAATTCAATCATGTCCAGTCCACCACTATTCTCATATCGTCTTTCGTATTTCTTTTAGGTAAGAAGCCAACCTGCTCTTCCCCTATCCAACTATTTAAGAAATTCTGTAGTCTTTGGGCCAGAATATTTGTAAAGATTTTGTAATCCACATTCAGGAGTGAAATTGGTCTATAATTCCGTACATCCAATTGGTCTGACTGTTCTTTATGAATTACTATTATTTCTGCTAGATTCCATGTCGGTGGGATTCCCTGGTTCTGGAGAACCCCATTCATTACTGTCTTTAGCATTTGCATAAGCTCCTTCTTCAATACTTTATAATACCCAGCGGTGAAACCGTCTGGGCCTGGCGCTTTATTAGCATCAATTTTTCTTATAGCTGCCTCAATTTCCTCCTCGGTAATTTCTTTGTTCGGGTCTTCTCTTTGGGCATCTGTAATTTTAGAGATTTTAAATTTACTTAAATATTCAACTATATCCTGTTTTGGGATTCCGTCATTCGCATAGAACCTTTCATAATATTCTTTAAATTCCTCCAAAATTTCTTTGTCAGTAAAGTAAATTTCACTGTTAACAGAACTGTGTCTGCAGACATTTTTGTGCAGAGTTTCTGGGATGCATGACTACTTAGTTAAGAAATGCTGCTTTTGCTTATATTTAAATATATCTATGCCTCTTTTAGTGTCATTTTACAAAGAGTATCAAAATGATAAATGTCATAAACATCTACATGAAGCCGCTGGGAGAGATCATCCGGAGTTTCGGGGTACGATGTCATCTGTACGCGGATGATGTCCAACTCTGTCACTCCTTTCCACCTTCTTCTAAGGAGGCTGTTCAGGTCCTGAACCGGTGCTTGGCCGCTGTAACGGTCTGGATGAGGGCGAACAAATTGAAATTGAATCCAGGCAAGACAGAGGTACTCCTGGTCAGTCGTAAGGCCGAACAGGGTATAGGGTTACAGCCTGTGTTGGACAGGGTTACACTCCCCCTGAAGACGCAGGTTCGCAGTCTGGGTGTGATCTTGGACTCATCCCTGAGCCTGGAACACCAGGTTTCAGTGGTGACCAGGGGAGCATTCGCACAATTAAAACTTGTGCGCCAGCTGCGCCCGTACCTTGGGAAGTCTGACTTGGCCACGGTAGTCCACACTCTGGTTACATCCCGTATAGATTACTGCAATGCTCTCTACGTGGGGTTGCCTCTGAAGACTGCTCGGAAGCTTCAAATGTGCCAAACAGCGGCAGCCAGGATGCTAACAGGAGCGGCACTCAGGGAGCATACAACTCCTCTGTTGCGCAAGCTCCACTGGCTGCCAATTTGCTACCGGGCACAATTCAAAGTGCTGGCTTTAGCCTTTAAAGCCCTAAATGGTTCTGGCCCGACCTATCTGTCCGAACGCATCTCCTCCTATGAACCAGTTAGGATGTTAAGATCGTCTGGGGAGGCCCTGCTCTCGGTCCCACCAAGTTCACAAGCACGCCTGGCGGGGATGAGAGACAGGGCCTTCTCAGTAGTGGCCCCCCGGCTGTGGAATGCCCTTCCTACAGACATTAGATCGGCCCCCTCCTTATTGGCATTCAGGAAGAGAGTGAAGACCTGGCTGTTCGAACAGGCTTTCAACTAAGCAGTACAATTGATTGATTATTAGAATATGGATTAATGGACAATGAGATTGGATGCTGATTCTATTGATGAGACGTGATGGATTGTTGTTTTCCTGTATTGTTGTATTGATGTTTTGATGTTAATTAATGGATATTACTGTTTTAAATGATTAATGATTTTGTACTGTATTGTTGATACTGGTTGTTAACCGCTCTGAGTCGTCTGATGGCTGAGAAGAGCGGTATACAAGCGAAGTAAATAAATAAATAATAAATAAAATATAAATAAAAATACTATATCAAAACAACAGAAATAAACAGCTGACAAAATAAAAAGGGCATGGGAAACAGAAGTAAGAATAACAGACATGGGGGATAACAAAGACAATTATTAACCCCTTCCCTTTACCTTGAAATGTTTACACCATAAAGATTCATAAGGATTAATCAATAAATTTCTTAGAAATGTTTTGCCGATCTTCTCGTGAAAAGAAAAAAAACATTACCCCATATGGACCTAATCATCTCGTATTATTTTTTCACAATTCATACAAACAGTATACCTGCCAAATCTTTGTACACCATGATATAGATGATCTTGATTTAGAATTCTGTGTCAAAATCTGATGGTGCCTCACCAAACTGTAACTTCCAAGATTCCATAGCATTGAGCCAGGGCAGTAAAAATAATTTCAAACTGCATTAATTCTTCAGTGGAGATGCACCCTCAGATAGATATTCTCAGATATATATTCTGATTTAAAACTTGGATAGGTGACTGGCAACAAATTTCAGAAGAGGGAACTGCTAAAACCACCTCTGAGCATTCCTTGTCCAAGAAAACCCATGAGGTTGCCATAGGTTGGCAAGCAAATTTCAGAGGGAGAGACTCAGAGGTGCATGAAGAAAATGACCTGCTTTCTGTACTGGGACTTTTCAGTCTTAGCCTTTTCATAATTATATCAATAAATAAACTCCCTCTTCCTCTTTCCTCATTGCTATGTGGTGACAGTGGTGGTGAAATTATATATTTGTCTTTAACAGTATTTAAAAATTACTAGTTTGCCCTCTATGAATGTCAAAAAGTGATCGTCAAAGAATACTTGATATTAAAGTGCTATAAAGACCAGATTAGATCAGCTTCACATAGTATAATGAGCTAGCTTTGGTGAGTGACTACTTAGTGAAATACACACAATTTGTTCAGATGGCACTTGGTGAGTATGGCAAACAGCAAGATCTATTTCATCATCATTAGATGAAACAAGATTGGAATATGATTATGAAATGTCTGCCACACTAATTAACTCACCAAGCATATGGGCACCTTCTTTTATCATCCTGCAATATGTTTCTATCTAAATGAGATAGAGGATGGCTTCTATTTTTTAAAATAGATTTTTTTCCCAAATAAAAAACGTTAGATGACAGGAATTTATTGTAGTTTGTGTGAGAAAGTACAACTTAGGTATCTGCAGATATTTATTTTGCTTTAGGAGTTAAAGATTTATTTCTGCTCAGTGAAAACATGTTGTGTATTTGAAAAGTGATATTATAACAAGAACAAGTGTTTTTTGGAATACCAATTCCCATGTAGTTTATAATTTTAGACCAGTGATATTTATTTACCATAAAGTCCTGAGAATCACATATATACTGAATTACTCTTCTTGAATTTTTAGAAAATAATCTCTGCCTGATCATCAATATATTGCATGCACCATTACAAAATCTAAGACATTGATAGCTTGGTTGTTAAGCTACTTGATAAAATCAGTGTATGATATGTAGTTGATCGTACAAGTTTCATATCTTAGCCCTAAATCTGTTTCTTGGATCATACAAGCTCTAAACCAGTTTCTTGAAATCATCATAAAGTTAACTCTCCCATTGGATGCACCAATACATGAATAATGTATAATGTTTCTTGGTGGTGAAATTTTCCTGGAATTCAACATACCTTGTAACTGTGATTTCATGACATAATTTTCTTCAAAAGACTGAAAGTCTTCTTCTGCCAACGAAATATTACCAGTTTAGACGCTATCTTTACCCATTTTCAGAAGGAAAAAGGTAGCCTTCTTTATTGATGGTTCAGCCTTCCAGTATTATCAAAATCTGCTCTGTAGGGCTGGGAAACTCCCTGAAATTGTGAATGTACAGAAGGAGGGGAAATCAGGAAAAAAAACCTCTTTCCCTTTCTGCTTGTTGGAATATTCAGAGCAGACCTCTATTCATGGAGTGATCATACTGTGGATCCAGACTTGACTGGATCATATTTGTTATTTTAAATCCATTATTTCCCAAGGGATTTTGGCCTACATTAATAGGAGCATAGTGTCTAGATCCAGGGAAGTCATACTATTCTGCCTTGGTTAGACCACACCTGGAATATTGAAGGGAGATATTGACAAGCTGGAATGTGTCCCGAGGAGGGCAACTGGAGAACAAGCCCTATGAGGAGCGGCTTCAAGAGCTGGGCATGTTTAGCCTGAAGAAGAGAAGGCTGAGAGGAGACATGATAGCCATGTATAAATATGTTATTTAACATCTACATGAAGCCGTTGAGAGAGATCATCCAGAGTTTCAGGGTACGGTGTTATCTGTACGCAGATGACGTCCAACTCTGTCACTCCTTTCCACCTACTACTAAGGAGGCTGTTCAGGTCCTGAACCGCTGCTTGGCCGCTGTATCGGACTGGATGAGGGTGAACAAATTGAAACTGAATCCAGATAAGACAGAGGCATTCCTGGTCAGTCGAAAGGCCGAACAGGGTATAGGGTTACAGCCTGTGTTAGACGGGGTTACACTCCCCCTGAAGACGCAGGTTCGCAGCTTGGGTGTGATCCTGGACTCTTCGCTAAGCTTGGAACCCCAAGTTTCGGCGGTGTCCAGGGGAGCATTTGCACAACTAAAACTTGTGCGCCAGTTGCGCCTGTACCTTGGGAAGTCTGACTTGGCCACGGTAGTCCACGCTCTGGTTACATCCCGGATTGATTACTGCAACGCGCTCTATGTGGGGTTGCCCTTGAAGACTGCCCGGAAGCTTCAGATGGTGCAGCGCTCGGCAGCCAGGTTGCTAACAGGAGCGGCACTCAGGGAGCATACCACTCCTCTGTTGAGCCAGCTCCACTGGCTGCCAATTCGCTACCGAGCACAATTCAAGGTGCTGGCTTTAGCCTATAAAGCCCTAAACGGTTCTGGCCCCACTTACCTCTCCGAACGCATCTCCACCTATGAACCGACTAGAACATTAAGATCGTCTGGGGAGGCCCTGCTCTCGGTCCCGCCTGCGTCACAGGCGCGCTTGGTGGGGACGAGAGACAGGGCCTTCTCAGTGGTGGCCCCTCGGCTATGGAATGCCTTACCGGCAGACATCAGACAGGCACCTTCGTTGCTGGTGTTTCGGAGAAAGGTTAAGACCTGGCTTTATGAACAAGCGTTTGGTTGAGCAGTGCAACCAACCAAAGGAAGACGGTAAATGGAACATAGGAATGGCACAAGGATTATGAGAACGGATCTGATTTCACTGAGGCGTTATGTTGTGTTTGTTGACTGTCTTGTTCTGATTTGTTAACTGTTGTGGATCGATGTTGTTGATCCTGTTTGTCGCACTTGTTGCGTTTTAATTGCACTGACATTGTTGATAATTTGTACCATGTAAACCGCATTGAGTTGCCTGTCTGGGCTGAAATATGCGGTATAGAAATAAAGCAAATAAATAAATAAATAAATAAGGAGCAAGCTTGTTTTCTGCTGCCCTGGAGACTAGGATGCGGAACAATGGCTTCAAACTACAAGAAAGGAGATTCCATCTGAACATTAGGAAGAACTTCCTGACTGTGAGAGCTGTTCAGTAGTGGAACTCTCTGCCCCAGACTGTGGTCGAGGCTCCTTCTTTGGAAGCTTTTATGCAGAGGCTGGATGGCCATCTGTCGGGGGTGCTTTGAATGCAATTTTCCTGCTCTTGGCAGGGGGTTGGACTGGATGGCCCATGAGGTCTCTTCCAACTCTATGATTCTATGATTCTATGACTTATTTTTGTTTATATATATATATATCTGCACAGCCACCCTCTGCATTATGTTGCCACCATCTTACTATTGGGAAACTTGAGAGATTGCAGTCTCAAGCAGAGTGACTGATGTACTAGATAGAAGTTGAACAGTTCACCAGTCCACTCCACCTCACGCACAAGAGCAGAAGAGAAATAAATGAAAGTATTAATGAGCCCCATCTACACAGCCATATAATGCAGTTTGAAACTGCATTATATGGTCATTATAGAGACACATAATGCAGTTTAACTGCATTGAACTGCATTATATGACTCTCCACTGACTTTATAATGCAGTTTCAAACTTAGACTCCATCCGCACTGACCATTTAATGCAATTTCAACTCTATATTGAAGAAAGTGATTTCATTTTGCAAATGGCTGCATAGGAAATTCTGGAACCAGTTTCAGAGCAGGATGGCGATTACACAAACGACAAAGCACTGGTGCACATTAAGGGCTTTCTTTCACAACTTTTGTGGGAGTTTGTTGCCTGTTCACTGCAATTGACACTAGCTTGAAAGTGCATTAAAAGATTAGTGTAGAAAAGGTATTAATATTAATGAGTACTTGTTTATAATCAATGCTGGTTCATCTTCTTGGCAAAGCGGGGGGAGGGGAGAGACTACTACATGGTATTAGGAGAGTTGGATCATTTCACTTATAGTACTTCTTGCATGTTTCATGGTTGATACATAGGAACAGAGAGAGATAAAGAGATTAGGCCTGTGCATTGATCTGTTTTAGGCATTTTCCTTTGGCCAATCTGGCTTCTTTGGCTTGGAGATGGCCGTAATGGCAAGAGCCCAGCTGCCATGTTTTTCATCAGTTATGGGATCATGTGGCAGCCAATCACAGCTCCTCCTCTCTTATTTGGCATCACGTGCTAACACAGGGTTTCCCTGTGAGGCCTGCCTGTTGGGCCAATTGAAATAGAAGACCACAGTGACATGTCTTATGCAAGCTGTGTGTGCTTCCTTAACCCTGTTACTGAAACCCAGGCTCCCTTGAAGGGGGAAAAAGGGGGGGAAATCACAGGAAGGGTGCTTTCTTAACCCTCCTGCTGAATCTCAGGCTCCCTTGATAGGAAAGGATCCCAGGAAGGGTGCTTTCTTAACCCTGTTGCTGAAACCCAGGCTCCCCTGAAGGGAAAAACAAAAAAGAAATGGATGCCGAATAGGGGAGGAGAAGCTGTGATTGGCTGCCACATGGTCCTGTAATGGACAAAAAAAACATGGAGGCTAGTCCCTTGCCATTATGGCCATCCGACCAAGCCTAGTAAGCTGGATTGGCTGAAGAGAACAGACCACTCCAAATCTGTACACAAGCCTAGTAAGCATCTGTTTAATAAGATCAAAGGACTTCATGTGAATTCTATGTCTTCTGGGTAAGCTGATATCCTCATTGATAATGGCAGATGCCAATAAAATCATCATTTTTATTCTGCAAGCAGCTCATGAATTGCATAACGATGCTTACTGTGCTCTGTGACTTCTACACTGTCATTTTTCCACTCAAATCCATAGAGACAATAAGGTGCTCAAATTAACATTCCACCTGCATGCTCCATCACAAACTTACTTGCTATAAAATACTAGACATGCAGCTTTCATTCAAATTGTTTTCCTGTACTTAAATTGTCATCATTCCCCACAGATAATGGCAAGTGAAATAACTACCAAGAATACAATCTGGATACTATATCCTGCCATTTAAGTCATTGTCTGTTTCGTTTTTTCAAAAAAAATCTCTAGGTTGTGCTGTATATGAAAGGCAATCAAAATAAATAAGGGAAAACACCACCTTAAAGAATAATTTTGGAAATTGAGGAAGCCATTTGGCTTTGCATCACACAACCTTCTGAGCCACCTTGTGAGAATAAATATTCCCCGCATGCTTCAGAGAGAAAGTGTCATTCTCCTCAGCAGTCTAGTGATAACAAGTTTGGAGATCCCAAATGGTCCTTTCAGCTTAATCCCAGTTAATCTCTTTATAATCAACCTCCATTCTGCTAAATAGATAGTCAGGGAAAATTGGTGTATATCACAGTTGGGTTTTTTTTTCCTTCCCAAAGGCATATATCCTGTGTCACAGTTTATATCACACATACAAATGCATACTCAGACAATACAGGTGGCCAAGGAATGGATTTAAGTCATTTGTATTTAATATGCCTTAAAGAATTCTCCTTGCAGAACTGTCACAAATCTTTTCAGTTATGTCAGTTCCCTTAGTGAATGAAGCCAATTAAGCCAGATCTTCCGTGAGGAACTGGTACAGTTCAAGTCTAAAAAGACTGTGCATTCTGATCAAAGTGTCATGCTGCGTATTACCACAACTTGATTCACCAGTTCTTGAAACAATGATTTTACAGGCAAGGGATCCCTACAGCGACTTCTTATGAACTGGCAATTTTTATTATTTGAAGCCTCCCTCCCTGTCTCTAGGTGAGAGGAGAAAGGGAGAGATATAGAAACGGAGGCAGTGAAGAATAAGCACCTTCTGCTTTCCCACAAAGAAGCCTTCAAGCAATATTTGGTCAAATTATCATGCAATGATGAGTAAAAGCTTGACATGACAAAGGACCCGGTAAAAGATTGTTTTCTTGGCAGGCAGGCAGAACATGAAGGCAGGACAATTATAAGTGATTCTACCCAATGGATATTGTGGGAAAATCAGCATTATGACCACCAAATATAAGCACAAGTTGAGCATCTGTTATCCTGAATTCTGAAATCTAAAATACTGTACTCCAAAATCCAACATTGTTCACATGGGGGGTTAAGATAGTGACTTATGCTTTCTGATGGTTCAAACTTTGTCTCATGCACAAAATCATTATATATATTGTGTATAAAATTAAATTCAGGCTATGTGTATATGAAACATATATCAATTTTGTGTTTCGATTCAGCTCTTATCTTCATGATCTCTCATTATGTATATGCGAATATTCCAAAATCTGGAAAAACAAAACCTGAAATATAGAACATCTTTGTTCTCAAACACTTCAGATAACAGATACTCAACTGGTACCAGCCATTTCTTATAGATTTTTTTTAAGTGACCGAGCATTGGCATTAGTAGCAAGCTATTTCAAAGCAACTGCCCAGTTATATCTGCCTGACAATATTGCATGACTTGCAGGCATCGGTTCTATCCCCATTTCAACATTATACAAATGATATTATCAATAATTACAAGTCCTACAAAGTCCTTGGGCGAGATTACCTAGAACAAATCTTCACTAGATCACCAGCTTGAATGCTGACAACCAGCTGCCACTGGAAAGGTTGCAAAGTTATTTTTCTTTTCATGACTTCTGCAGAGTGTCTTCTCCTGAAATACAGCAGTAATTGTTGAGTTTGCATTTCCTATTGCTGAAATCAATAATAGTTAAACCTGATTACTATGTCAGCTATGATATTCATTTGGATTACTTGAATTCTGTTTGAAATTATACTATCATAAAAAGAGATTCTGAACAAGCGAAATTTATTAGATATATCAAAGGAGTTGCAAACTTGGTAATGGGAAAACTACTATTGGCTCCATTTAGAGTTAATTTAGGTAATATGAAGCATTCATCCCTCTGCCAAAGTAACAGGAAATAGCTGGCTTTGCAAACTCAAATCCAGTATTCTGAAATTCTCTTATTCTCCCAATTATAACAGAGAGTGCAAGGGGACCAAATGTCTATTGTACCCCATGAATCCTCAAACATTGTGGGCAAATCCCATTGTTGTATTAATCCCAAAGTCTATCTAGCAGGAGCAGAAGTAGAACATTAATAAGATTTTATATCCAGTACCTGGAACTTTTAAGAGTAACATCTTCGGTGCCAACGTGCAGGAAATTAACTTCAAAAACTCAAGACATTCCTGCTTTTCACCTGTTGAATATAGATTTCAGCAGCATAACTAGCCACAGGCAAAGTTCAGAGATTATTCTAGTATCAATTGCAACCTCCAGTGGCTTTATCTTTAGATTGATGAGACAAAAAGTAGATGGTTGCTTATCATGGGAGAGGCAAAAAGCACTATAAGCCTAAATGTATGAAGCCATTGCTAAAACCATGGAGCCCCTAACCAAATGGTTCAGGTTTATGGCAAAAATCATTACTGGACCCAGTTTTGACACCCATTAATTATAACATTTAATAAGTCTGAGCAATGTTTGGAGAGATAGTTTGAAACAATGTCCTTGTCACAATTCTTTGAACAGAGATTGCTCTCATGAGGCGAATAGGGTGGGAATGTCCGTTCACTTCTTCCTAATTGACTGGGAAGCAGGCCTCCCATTTAATACTGTGACTGCTGCACCATAAGTGGAGATTTGTGGATTTTCACAGTTCCTATGTCTCTCCTAAACTAGGGAATGCATCAAGATTGTGAATATGAGTCAGTCATGAATACATCACTCTAAGTTACACAGTGAATTCTGACAGATAGTATTTTCTATGCAGCAAATAATACTCTTATACAGAAAATTATTTCTGTACAAAAATGTCTCCTGAAAACGGCGAGCAGAATAAGTCCCCACATATGGCATTTTCTATGCAGATACATGTATTTTCTATACAAAATACAATCTTGTGTGCAGGAAATCCTGCTTTCTAAATAAAAAAGCATATATAAATTTGCACACAATGAGAGTCCTGAAATGAAATTTGGATTCGAAAATTGTGCAGTTTTCAGACATGCTTGCCAACTAACCCAACTAGAGGGATAGTATCATTGAATCAATAAAATGTACGTGAGCTCTGAGGGCCCTTCCACACCATTCTTTATCCCAGAATATAATCCAAGATTATCCACTTTAAACTGGAATATATTAGTCCCCCTGCCGGATAACCTGGGATAAACAGATAATCTGTGGAAGGGCCCTGACTCACCACTGAATCATCAGTTCAGTAGATCAACCATATATACTCAGGTGTAAGCCATTCTCATATGTGAATCAAGGGCAGGCTTTTGGGCCAAAATTGTGGGGTTTTATATAATCTGTGAATAAGTCAAGGGTCATTCTGCAGAGAGGTGAAAGCCCCAATGCTTGGGTTTTTTGGGTTGATTTTTTGACTAAAAGTTCTAGATTTAAACATTAGTCTATGGTTTATTTTACTTGAGATTGCCAACTGAATTGAGGTTTGATTTTTCACAAATATATTTTATCATGTTGTATTATAATACTGTTCATGTATTCTACAATTTTGCCTTATAGCTTTTGCAATGCACTTTGTTTATTTTGGTGCATGCAAGACAAAGGGAAGTTGAATGCTATGACTGCTGATTAACCAACTATGAAAAATTCTTGAATAAGTCTTTCTAGGTAGCAATGGTACAATATGAATGACTGGTCTTATATTTACATTGTATTAATGCTATTATTTTTGGCAGCTCATACCATGCACCATGTCCTACATTTTATTCTGTTAAAACAGTTTCTTAAGCTGGAATCATACTATGTTGAGCCTGCTAATTTGTAAGAAATGGTGCCAAAAGTCAATCTACAGGCATATCTCCTTTAAAAATAAACAATATTATTCTGCCTGATGCAAGGAAGGAGAGCTATGCCCTTTTTAGGGATTCAATTTTTCACTAATGTACTTTTTAAAGCAAGCTTAAATTTTTTCTTCTGCTGTGAAAAAGTCTTCAAAAACCAGTTTTCAAGGACCATGCACAATTCAGGAACTGTTCTGTGCAGAATATGAAAGAGATTGTGTAGGAAACAAAGTTATCACTTGCACTACAACCGTAAAAGTTCACAATGATATTAAAAATCTATCTTATGTCATCTTAATTCACTAACAGAATGCCAGTCAATATTTTCTATACAACCTTTATCATGTGAATTTGACTCAGAATAAATCCCTAACACAAAGAAATTTTCTGCAGAACACATATTTCTGTACAGAAGGAGTCATCATAGGCTATCCCTAGTGGCTGAATAGGCTTGCCTTCCAAGTGTAGAGTTTTTCCGGTCCATAAGTGACTATCATTTGGAAACAATTTTTTTTAAAAAAAAATAGATATATAAATGCTGTTTTCTGTCTCAAAAAGATCCATGCAAATTTTTGGTGCAGTGTAAGCCCTGAACTGCAAAATCTTTGAAATTTCTGAAGTATGTTTTGCACTGTATATAAAATGACTAAATTATTTATTGCTATCTTTAAAAAAATAGTGAAGAACTATATTCCTTGCTTACAAAGAAAAATCTCAACAAATATTCTATAATCTATGTGTCAAATGTGTCAAAAATATGTACAGCACAAAAAAGTCAGTAACAATTGCATACCTTAAGAGAAAATAATTATGGGTGCTCATTTCTATATCCAAAGTTAATACCCAATTTACTCAAGTCTAATGTGCCATCAAATCTAATGCGCACCTCAATTTTCAAAATCCTGAAATAAAACAAAAAAGTATTTGCTGGCAAAGGTAATGCACAGCAGCAAAAAGTACGCTCTTTGGAATTTGCACAAAAATGTGAAAATTACAGCAGTTGTATGCTTATAAATCTTTCTTTCAAAAGAAAAATGTTAGAACATCAAGGCTTTCAGCAATGGAAAAGAAAACTTTGGGGTACATCAATGCTGTAGATTGAATCCACTTTAACTGCCCTGGCTCAATTCTGTGGGGTAATGGGGGCTGTAGTCAGGGATCATGGGAGCTGCCAAAGAATGATCCAGATGCTCCTGAAGTAGCTTCCCCTTTTGGTTTGGTTCAGCACTAAGATTACCATATTATGTTAATCTAATACACACCTCAATTTTGGGAAGATAAAAAAGACCAAAAAAGTTGAGCATTAGATTAAAGTAAACACAGTATAATGTCTCACAACCTGATACATTCAATGGATGAGTTGGAAAAGCAGGTGTGGTTTGGAATAACCAAGAAAGAATATTTCAAATTCCTAAAGAAAACTCACTGGCTTTCATAACATTTGCCCAACTAGTTAATCTAGTTTATGTATTTATGTTTCCTGGGCTTGAAAAAAACGTTTCCTTTGTCTTTCCCTTCAAGTTTGCATTGATCTGGATACCTTCCAAGTTGTTCAGATATATGAAGTTGTTCTGAAGTAATTTACAGGACTTGTCATCACACTTCTGAAAGAACTACAATTAAGAAAATAAATATAGTCAAGTTAATACTGTTAAGTAATAGAATATTGATTCAGTATTTTCATAATTGCTTAGTTGGTAGGAACCAAAAAGTACAAAGGATATGTGATATTATCCAATTTCTTCTAATAGCAACTTTCCTGTGGGAGATTAATGTTTAATCTAATGCCCTTAATGTAAAAGACAACCTTATTAAGATTACATCCATTAAAATATGATACTGTTGTGTAGACCTTGTCAGAAAACAAAGACTGCTAAGATTCAAACAATATGCTTTTTCAATCTATAGCACTACACAGAATGATAAAACTAAGCACCTTATAATATAAACTAATATTGCCTTTGGAATCATTTTCTCAATAGAGAGCAGTATCAAATAATTTCCAACAAATTCCAGGCCTATAAACCTGGCATTCTTCACTTAATCTTGGCTGGCCCTCCCAGCTGGGCACTAGGTCAGTGAACAAGTGAAGAAAAGTGGGTGGCTGGGGGGGGGGGGGCTGCTGTGGTCTATAAAGACCATCTTAACCTCATCTGACAACCTACTAGGAAGCTGAATCACATTGAGTGTGTGTACCTGAGTCTGAAAACCAGGGATAGATTAGGGAATCTGTTAGTGTACCGTCCAACCTGCTGCCTAACAGACTCCCTAGCCGACTAGTCTCAGCTGTCCCAAGACTGTGGAACAACCTGCCAGTATTGCTCTGACAGCTAAATGAGCAGTTGGAATTTTAAAACCATCTAAACACCTATCACTATTGGCAGGCTTACCCAGTCAGTGTTTAATAATAATAATAATAATAATAATAATAATAATAATAATAATAATAATAATAATAATAACTTTATTTGTACTCCGCTACCATCTCCCCAAGGGACTCGGTACAGCTTACATGAGGCCAAGCCCACAGCACATCAATAAACAAAGACGATAACAAATAATCAATACAAAACAGTTAAAATAAAATCAAAAACAGAAAATACACAATAAGCAATAAACTATAATAATAACAATAACATACAGCATTTGAAACCGATGGCCTGGCCAAATGTAATAATTAAAATTTAAAATGCTGGGCATGAACAAGGTAGGGTAAACTAGGATAGGGTTTTCAGAGAAAGATGAGGGCGCGCAGACAATCCCAATTTAAGCATGAATTTTAAATTTGTGTCCTTTGTTTAGCCTCTGTTTTGTGTATTTTAATATGTATTTTATAGAAATACATTTTAATGTTTGTATTGTGGTATTTTTACAATGTGTATGTGTTATTAATTATTCTATAACCTGCCTCGAGCTATGAGGAGAGGTGGGTAAGATTTATTATTATTATTATTATTATTATTATTATTATTATTATTATTATTGTCAATGTCAAAGGCCCCAGCTACACTGACATAGAATGCAGTTTGAAACTGCACTATATGGTAAGAAGAGACTCATGTAATGCAGTTTAACTGCATTGAACCACATGATATGTGTCTACACTGTCCATACAATGCAGTTTCAGACTGCATTATATGGCAGTGTAAATGGGGCCTATATTTGCAACCAAATTAATATCTTTCTAGATCTAAATCCAGAGATAGAGAATTCTTAGCAAATCATTCTTCAGTAAAGGAAAATTTACCACATGTCCAGATAGTTTATTCTATACCCAAACTGCGCTTACCATAAAAAGCTTTCTCCTAATGTTTACCCAAAATCTTTAATGTTTTTTCTATTGACCAGTAAAGAACAGGCATTTCTTTTCAATTGTTGTGACTCAGCTGGAACCACAGACACAGACTGATAGTGTTGTGACTCAGATGGGGTCTCAGAGTGACTCTGACGAGGATGATGGGATTCAGGTTCACAATCAGGTTCAAAATGTTCCTGTTGTAAACAATGAGGAACAGGGCGTGCAAGTTCAGTTTCCCACAACAGGGAATGATGTTTTTGATAATGAAACTAGCCAGGTGCAAATTGACTCAGAAAAGGAGGACAGTTCTCAGTCTGATAGTAGGCAGGAAGGCAACCAGGCTGACACTAATGAGCAGCCTGAAACGGGAATCTTAGATCGGGCTGACCGTTTGGAATTCAGAGTTTGAAGGAGTATGAGAATAGCCAACAAGAAGGAGGTCAGAGGCCAAAGAAATGCATTCATGTATTGCAAAGCAGTGTGTTTGAAAACATACCTTTGTCAGAGCAACTTCTCGCTCAACCAGACAGCTTGTGCTCATTTTCCTTTGTCCATGGACTTGGGATTTTGTCATGTTCTCATGGGACTTTGTTTTGTTGGTGCCATTTGGAATTCTGCTTTACAGTTTTATTGATCTGTGGAACACTACTTGCTTTTTAAACTTTTACTTTTTAATAAACAACAAAGTCTTCAGTCTGTGTGCAGTTGTGGTGATTTCAGCAAGGGGAATCTATTCTGAGGTGTGACATCAATGTCATTACTATTAGATCCCACATGAATTTGTCTTTTCTTCAGATTAAACATATCCAGTTTGTTTAACTGTGAACATTTTTTTTACATTATGGTTTTACTTTTGTTCATGGATTCTTATGAATTATTTCATATTTATGGTATTAGTTGGTCTGTGCAAAATTATCATTAGTCCTCATAAACTGGATCAAATTTGTTAAATTTGTACTTATGACACAATATCTGACATGTGGGCATGGCTTAAGCCAAAAACTTTATAATCAAAATTTATCCAATACTTTTTAATTTGAATTTTGCAAACCTCAGAAGCCTCCCAATGTCAGTTTCATTTTCAATGCAATGAAGCAAAGCAAAGCCAAAAAGGATGCCTTTCCTCTTTAAATTAATGGTCTTTCAGCATTACGAGAGAGAAGCAGCAGGGAGAAAGGGGAGTTTGCTGTTGGGGCTTTTTAAAAAAAACATTTTGTCAAAACTTTAAAAACTTCCCTGAAATCAGTAGATGTATGAATATTTCTGAATGTTGGGGGGGGGGGGATGATCCCCTGTTATCTTGGGTCATTGTGTAAAACTTTGTAAATTCCCCCAAAATATGTGGATAAGTGAAAAATTCTAAAACTTGATGTAAATGTGTTCTACCACTGTAGCAAGAGCCATTCCAATAGCTGTAAAAATGAGGGAGAACAAAGCCCCTAGAGTTTCCTCACTTGGCAATTACTACAATGAAAGAGTAACAAAATTTCATTACTCTTGTTATGGTAACAAAATTTTCACTAACGATTCTTTAGAAATACTTTAGAAATGAAATGCTGACGTCCCCTAATTTGTAATGAGTTTTCAAACATTTTTTTCATTGATCGCAGTCCTAGTATTTAGATGTTTCACAAACTGCAGCACCAAGGACCTTAACCTACTATTTTTTTTGCCTGGCTAATGGAAAATAAAATGGATCTATTTCTTCCTGTAAACAACAATCCAGGTAATGATGAGTAAACCATTTTTAAAATTTTCATTATTGTGTGAAGTTGTTAATTGTGTTCAATTTGTGATCAAATATATTCCTGAGGTCTTTATATATATTATATATATATATATATATATATATATATAATTACCAAATGTACATGTGTATTTGATTTTCTAATTGTCTGTATTGAAATCCATCTGGTTGGTTTAGAACCAATTTTCCATTCTGTTAAATTGACTTTGAATTTAATTCTTACTGTCAAAAATATCTGTATCATTCACAGATTTGGAAAGGTTATCTTTCCTGTCTTCATGTAAGACAATAGTGTACACTCCTAGAAGATGGTATGATAATCTAGTCCAGTGGTCCTCAAACTACGGCCCGGGGGCCAGATCCAGCCTGCTGAGGGCATTTATCCGGCCCCCGAGGAGGAGGCCTCCCTCTCAGTGGAATCAGTCTTTGGTTTGTTAATGAAGAGTTCCTTTTGTTCTTTCTGTCTCCCCCCTCACGCTCTCTCTCTCTCTCTCTCTCTCTCTCTCTCTCTCTCTCTCCCGGTTTCAGTCTCTTCCCCTTTCCCCTCTCTTTTTCTTTCTCTTTCGCCCTTCTCTCTTTATCCCTCTTTTTTCTCCCCTTTTCTCCTCTTCTTTTTTTATATCCCTTTCATAGAATCATAGAATCAAAGAGTTGGAAGAGACCTCAAGGGCTGCCAAGAAGCAAGAATATTGCATTCAAATCACCCCTGACAGATGGCCATCCAGCCTCTGTTTAAAAGCTTCCAAAGAAGGAGTCTCCACCACACTCCGGGGCAGAGAGTTCCACTGCTGAACGGCTCTCACAGTCAGGAAGTTCTTCCTCATGTTCAGATGGAATCTTCTTTCTTGTAGTTTGAAGCCATTGTTTTGCATCCTAGTCTCCAGGGAAGCAGAAAACAAGCTTGCTCCCTCCTCCCTGTGGCTTCCTTTCACATATTTATAAATGGCTATCATATCTCCTCTCAGCCTTCTCTTCTTCAGGCTAAACATGCCCAGCTCCTTAAGCTGCTCCTCATAGGGCTTGTTCTCCAGACTCTTGATCATTTTAGTCACCCTCCTCTGGACACATTCCAGCTTGTCAATATCTCTCTTGAATTGTGGTGCCCAGAATTGGACACAATATTCCAGGTGTGGTCTAACCAAAGCAGAATAGAGGGGTAGCATTGCTTCCCTGGACCTAGACACTATGCTCCTATTGATGCAAGCCAAAATCCCATTGGCTTTTTTTGCCACCACATAACATTGTTGGCTCATGTTTAACTTGTTGTCCACGAGGACTCCAAGATCTTTTTCACACATACTGCTCTCGAGCCAGGCATTGTCCCCCATTCTGTATCTTTCTTCTCCTTCTCGTCCTCCTCAGAGAAGGAGGGGGAGGTGGAGGCAGCGGCGGTGTGTCTTGGAGCACTGAGGCTGCTGCCTGGAAGAGCGGGGGCAAGAGAATTCCTTGCCTCTGCTCTTCCAGAAAAGACACAGAGCTGTGCAGCTAATAGGCAGCCCCAAAGCCTCCCCTCACCATCCAGCCCTCCTTCCTTCCATCCACCTCTACCTGTTCACAGGGTTCAAGGCAGCTTGGAGCCCTTGCAACCCCCGCCCCCAAGTTAAAGAGGAAGCAGAGAGTGGGGGTGGCAGAAACGGCAGCATCCCGGAGGAAATACCAAAACCTGGGCTTCCTTTTCTTCCCCTCTTTGTCCTCTGTTTCTCTTTGGAAAATCCAAGCTCCTCCTGTGAAAACAGTCGGTAGGTGGGCTGTTAGGAATTGTGGGAACTGAAGTCCAACACATAAGGAGGCCCCCAGTTGGCCCATGCCTGCTTTAAAGAATACCAATGATATTTACTTCTGTTGTAATATTTAATATATTTGTTTATTTGAAATTGTATTGAAATGTAAGCTGCTTTGGCCCTTTCCACACAGCTATATGGCATTGTGGACTCTGATAATGCAATACAAAGCAGATTATCTGCCTTGATATTCTGGGTTATATGGCTATTTGTAAGGGCCCTTTGAGTGCCCTTCCAGATAGACCCTATATCCCAGGATCTGATCCTAGGTTTTCTGTTTATCCTGGGTTATTTGGCAGTGCAGACTCAGTTTAAAGAAAAATATCTGGGATAAGATGCTGGGATATAGGGCCTGTCTGGAAAGTTCCACAGTCTCCTTGTGGAAACAGAAAGTGGTGTATAAACAAACATAATAATAATAAATTCCTCCTCTTCTGTTCTCCTGCTTCGAGAACAAAAATCTGTTCCTGGTTTGAAAGTGTTATTTCCCGTTTAATTGTGCAGCCCTTACTTTGAAAGTAGTTGTCCTCCTCCAGAAACTTTGTTTGTGTGGCTGCCACAAACTATGATGAATCTATTGGTTGTGAGAGTTCTGTATGTCATGTTTAGTTGAATTCCATTATTGGAGAATTCAGACTGCTCTTTGATTTCAGGAGCTACTGAATCTCCCTCATGTCTGAGTGTATTTTAACCAAAGCTCTCCAGTATTTTCTGTTGGTCATGGAAATTCTGCATGTCACGTTTGGTTCAGTTCCATTGTTGGTGGAGCCCAGAATGCCCTATGATGGCTGGTGAACTATAAATCCACATAATGAATGAAACATCTGAAATCTCCAACCAGATCTAGACTAACTGATGCACACTTGCAGCATTTGTTACGACTAGCAGTGACAAATATGGAACTGGACATTGACCATCTCATTACATTACATTAACCAAAATCAGGCCCATAGTTCTCACTGAAATACTGATAAGTTTGTTGATTTAACTTTACTTGTTCTTCACTTTAAATATTGTATTTGTTCCCATTTTGTTTTTTTACTTCAAAATAAGATATGTGCAGTGTGCATAGGAATTTGATTATAGTTTTTTTAACTATAGTCTGGCCCTCCAACGATCTGAGGGACAGTGAACTGGCCCCCTGTTAAAAAAAGTTTGAGAACCCCTGATCTAGCCTATATTTAACATTTCCTAGAATTTTACTTTATAAAAGTAATTCATTTCGTTTACTAAAGTGATTAAGAGAACTAGCAATTGTCAGAACTTATTACAGCATCCGGCTAAAAGTAATTAGCTTTTTAACTTCTACATAACCTCTCCACATCCCCTTTAAAATCCTTAAAAATCATATGTGAATACACAGAACTTTAAAAATGCCTCTAAAAGTACCTAAAATGCCATTAAAATAACTTGTAAAGTACAGTTGGCCCTCCACTTTATTGGGTTTCACTTTCACAAATTTGATTATTTGTGGATTGGTTTCTGCTGCTACTTTCCCATGCAATTTTAATATGGATGGTGAGGCTCACACAACAGAGGAAGACCACAATTCTTGGTTCTTCCTTCCTTTCTCTCTTTGTGTAGTTCTTGACTGTCTTTCTTCTCCAGGCAGAAGAAAAGTAAAGTTGCAATCAACCACATGAGGGAGGAAAGTAAGGAAAGAGCTATGGACCCATTTCTTTCTCCCCATACATAGTTACTGGCTGACATGAGAACAGTGGTGAGAAACTACTCAGAAGGAGAAAAAAGGGGTCACTCTCCTCTCTTTCAACCTCCTTGGATGGGCTGTCAGAATCGCCACACATCATGGTGAATCCAGCCTTGTCCATGGGGGGGGGGGGGGGTACTAACCCGCCTACCTTTGTGACCGTATCTCCCTCCATGTACCATCTCGGGCCCTCCGATCTTCTGGGGAGGCCCTTCTTTCGCCCCTGCCAGTCTCACAAGCTCGCCTTGTAAGCACAAGGGAGAGAGCTTTTTCCTCAGTGGCTCCCCGACTTTGGAATTCACTACCTTGAGAAATTAGGAAAGCCCCTACCCTAGACACTTTTTAAAAGAACTTCAAAACCTGGCTCTTTGGTTGCGCCTTTGGTGAATAGGTACTCAATCCCACATTATCCCTCATGTGCAATGTTCTATCACTGGAGTATATATTCCCCCTTGAGGGAAAGCTTGTTTCCACAACTCCCACCATAATGAGCCCTCCTCAACAAACCATCTGTTTCTCTTTTATCTCACCGAGTTTTTTTAACCAGTTTTAATTAGTTCTTCTTTTAACTATTACATGTGGCCCACCCATTGTCACTGTATTTATGTTTATTGTAATTTATATTGTTGTATATTCATATGTTTTTTGTAATTATGATGTTGTTTATTGTTTGCGATTTCGGTTTGCGTTCGGTCGTTCTTTATTGTAATTGTTATTCGGGCTTGGCCCCATGTAAGCCGCTCCGAGTCTCCATCGGGGAGATGGTGACGGGGTACAAATAAAGTGTGTTGTTGTTGTTGTTGTTGTATTTTACCTCCCTCTCCCTATTCCTCTCTTTCTGTGTGCATGTGAAAGACAGAGAGGGATTACTGTGGCAGGATTTTTGTAACAAATGCATGCTGGTTTTTATGATCTTTGCGTAACCAGAAAACCTTTTAGCTGACTCCTCTGTCACCTATTGTAGTATCTTCTTTTATACCAAAGGCATTGCCCAAACTACAATTGTTCATATTTTCCTCTTCTTCTTTTTGAAGACAGGGACATTTGCTCCTCCAGTACTTTCTTCCTTCATGTCTTCAGGATTCTTCATGTTTTCAAAGATGATTGACAGTATTTCTGAGAGTTCACCAGCAAGTTTCTTTTATACATCATGATGCAATGAATATAGCCTGAAGACTTGAATGCATTTAAGATACCAAGGTATTTCTGTCCAGTGCCTCATCAAACGTAGCTGCAGTTCTGACCCCTCACAAGCATCACAAATTGTGTGATGTTGTTCACCATTCCCTTCCTCTTCCTTCCGGTTATGTGGCTAGAAAAGCATTTTTTAAACATTCCTTACTAGTTTCGGCTTTTCTGATACTATCCCCATGTTCTTCTTCTTTGCTTGTCCCTAGTGACCAAACGTCTTTCGCTTTTTCTTCCTTAGCCCCACACTACAGCATGATTTGATTTTTTAAAATATATTTATATTTTTGAAAATAAAAATATGGAAATGCTTGTGACCACCCTTACTTATCCTCTTCAGGAATTCACAATCATTTTGAACACTCTTTTTGCTCTTAATCTACCTAATTAGGAAACTTTTCAGAGGTTTTGTATGTTAGCATAGGTCACATTTTTCTGAGCTTATGAAGCCTTCTGGGCATTCAAGGTATTGTGCTCACCTTTGGTTTTAAAAGGTGTTATCCTCAACTTTATACAGGCTTTCCTCCTCCCGTTGGAAATCCAGCTAGTTTCTTATTTCATTTGATCTTGTTTATTAAAATTAAGTCAGATACATCCAGTACCATTTTACCTTCTTTCACCTTCTGAAGTAAAAACTGGTTAGCCAGTCATTTCAAGAGTTTCCTGGACATCCTATCTTATATGTACTGACTTCAATCCTAACTGGCTAAGATAGCTAAAGGCAAGCTGAGCTAACACCACAAAGCTATGCTAGACCCTTCACAATCAAAATATAGTAGAAATCCTGTAGGAATACCATTCCCCTGGATTAGTACAGTACTACCTAAATTGTGATAACCTTGTTTAAATATTTGATTGGATGTCAAGTCATGTTAAGGAAGAGGCAAGCTTGTTTTTTTGTTTGTAGTTTGTTTGTTTTGGCAATGAACATTTGCCACTTTTTTCTTTTGTCTATAAACTGCCCCAAGTCCCTTTGGGGAGCTAGGGCAGCATATAAATAAAGTATTATTATTATTATTATTATTATTATTATTATTATGACTTGACATCAATTCAAATATTTAAACAAGGTTATCATGTCCCCTCTCAGCCTTCCTTTCCCAACACTTAACATACCCAGCTTCCTAAGTCACCCCGCATAGGGCTTGGTTTCTAAACCTTTGGTCATTTTGGTCACCCTTCTCTGGACACATTTTAAAAAAATAATGGTGTTGTACCAAATTACAACTTCCATGATATTCAGTTCTACAGTGTAGATGCACTCTAAAACTGGTGAGAAAAGGTGCATAAGACATGAGAAGATTTTAGATCACTGACTCATTAGACGTATTATTGCTGCATTTGAACTTAAACTTGTACAGAGAAGCCGCTCTAGAGATTGCAGGAAATTGTTGTAAAACTACAGTTTCCATGATTTCATAGCATTGAGCCATGGTAGTCAAAGTGGTATCAGATATATTAATTCTACAGTATAGATGCACCCTTCATCCTCTTACTGGTCATATATGTATTGCACATATGTACTCTCGCTTTATCACTCCTTGGTTCTTCTGATAGTAATCCTAACTAGCAGAAAAATTATGAAATCAGGTGGCCATGGCAAATTCTGATTGCAGACCAGCATTCTTGCTGTCATAATTTAGATTTAGGATCATACCTATTTCCCATAAGAAATTATAGTGTACTTTTTAAACTGATGCCATTCACTACTGCTAATTCTTGTCTTCCTGGATACCCATACTTTGATTTGTGTTTTTCACTCACAAACTATTGTCAGGGTCAATTTTAGAAGAGATTTTTCAATTGTACTTCAAATGTTTGGTTTTCTGTTCTTTGATGTGTATGACATGCAGGCAGGAAATAGACTGTATAAAGATATCTTGCTTGCCATTTTCATGATGGCTGTCACTAGAAGAAGGGTTTTTGTTCCAGTGGAGATTCTGGTTCCAGTGACATGATGAACCCTATCCAATTTGGCCTTTCCTTTTTTGAGAAGTGACATATGTTTAGTAAGCTCAGTGTTTTCTTGTATGAAACACCTATTTTGCTCATGGCAATACTGGTTCTTTCTTCACTACTGCAGGCTTATCACAGCTGGGTGTTATCCAACAGCCTTGTTGACAGAAACAGGACTGTCTAACCACTGTAAATCATATTACTGCACTTATAGAGAAAATAGACCACGTGGAATAAAAACCCCTTAAAAAGTGTTACAGACCAAGGATTGAGTAATTCAAAAAATTGCTGTCTCTTGTTGTTGTGAACCGCTGTGAGTTGCCTTCGGGCTGAGAACAGCGGTATACAAGCAAGGTAAATAAATAAATAAATAAACAAATTACATTTCTGGCCTGCATATGTCTAGAGTATTAGAGATACTCTAATACTCTATCAGTGAGTGACTATATTTAGTTTAAAGACACAATCTAATACTGCTTGGGTATCTCTTAGCCAAAACGCATGGGAAGTGTTCTGAATTTAATTTTTATTTTGGATTTTGGAATGCCTATATGCATAGGTTGGACATAATGAGATATCTTGGAGAAGGGACCCAAATCAAAACACAACAGTCATTTATGTTTCACATACACCTTATGCACACAGCCTGAAGGTAAGTCCATATAAAGTTGGTGTACACTGAACCATCAGAAAGCAAAGGCATCATTATCTTAGTTACGTATGTGCTTTGAACAAGACAAAAAAAATGAACAAAACCTTTCTGTTGGAAAGGTTTTATTGCTGGATATATCACATAAAGAACATACTATTTTATATATTAATATGAGCATGTTTCTTTTTAAAGGAATTTGAAATCTAGTGAGTTTGGTTGAAATAAATATATAGTTTACTAGAGGTTTATGAAGGACACAATTTAGAACCCACCCGTTACAGAGTCAATTTTTACTCCCATTAGTTAGAAAGAAGATGTGATGATTAATGAGGAAAGGTTTCTGAGGCTAAATATAATAAAAGAAAAAGGCAGCTGACAGGAGCCTGATGCTCTGTCATCATGATTCCAAAAATGCATTCTCTTTTAATTATTTGTCATCTTCATCATTTCTGACCGTTTACTAATTTTTTTCTGTCATTCTGCACCTTGTATTTTACACTTTGCCTTTCTGGTGACACAATGCCCCACAAAACAGAATATTTGGTAGTTAGCAAAAAATAATCATTTATCTTCCTACAATGTCATGCCATCCTCCATTTATCAGTAATAATGATTGGCAGTGTAATTTCCTTGGCGATAAAACCCATTAATATGCAGCTCATTGCATGTAGATGATGTATTTTGCTAAAATCCATACTTATTCATGGCTGTTTATAGGGAATTGTTAGAAATGATCATTTACCAGAAACACAATCCAACACTCTTTTCTATTTTATATTATAGTTACTATGAACATAAGGCAAAATACATGTTACAATGTGAAAACATCAACTCGATTAGCTGAGTTCACAAGTAGGAAGATTTTTTTAAAAAAATGATCTGTTACATTTATAGTAAGGGTTCATTCCAAAAACCTTCCTTCAAGACATTTTATAGCAAAATAATTGTA
Organism: Anolis sagrei; assembly: GCF_037176765.1. Lineage (NCBI taxonomy): Eukaryota > Metazoa > Chordata > Lepidosauria > Squamata > Anolidae > Anolis > Anolis sagrei. The sequence goes on along the minus strand of NC_090021.1, from coordinate 216,899,028 downwards.
TTGTACAGTTCAAACACTACACATCAACAGGAAGACATGATTGTTGTGATTTCCAAGTACTCTGGGAAAGAAAAAAAATCTTAGCCATCAAGCCAGCTTTCAAATAATTCAGTATGCAAACACAAAGTCTATCACATTACAGTGCAATTTCATTTCTCAGAACAGCTTCTGTGACATCTAAAACACTTGGATAATCAGAGAATAGGATCAATGGGATTTTTTGTGGTGTTACACTGACATGGAGTTACCTGGGGGACACAATAAAATCCAAAGTCTTAGTGTTTCAGAAATACAAGTAAACATTCAAGAGAAACTCCAAAACAGACAAATTAACAAGGAAAAAAGCCATAGGCATGTAGAGGAGATCAGATTTTTTTTGTATGTCAGGAGCGACCTGAGAAATTGCAAGTCGCTTTTGATGTGAGAAAATTGGCTATCTGCAAGGATGTTGCCAAGGAGATGCCCAGATGTTTTACCATCCTGTGGGAGGCTTCTCTCATGCCCCCACATAGGAAGCTGGAGCTGACAGATGGGAGCTCACCCTGCTCTCCAGATTTGAACGACCGACCTTTCAGTCAGCAGTCCTGCCAATGTGCCACTGGGAGATCAGATGTTTTGGAAGAGAACTGACCACAAATCTTTATATTCCTGGTGCAAATTTGTGCCTAAACCCATGAAGGAGAAATGGGATGAAAACAAATTACATATAAGTTGTATGTAAATTGGTTTAGCTCAGAAGTGATGCATGTATACAGACTCTGGAAAGGAAAACATGCATTTCATCTGACTATGCTTTTCCCTTTGTTAATTCTGATTAATTAAATCACTATCTGAGTAACTTTAAGAGCTCAATACATTCAGTGATTCTCCCAAAGGTTTCTGGGACAATACAAGAGTACTCCACAAATTGAAATGACAAGAAGCATTTCAGATTCATGAGATTTATATTTCATTTTATTATAAAAGAAAGCTAACTCATAAAAATATAATAACTGGCACTTTATAGAGTGAGAATAATCATGGTGACATAAACATGTTTTCAAATGTTTGACTCGTTCAGTGACTTTGAGCTTTTCTGTTTCGTGGACTTCATTTTTTTTGCCACATTTCCTCAATAATTAATGTGCCTCACATCATCTAATGATATGGTTATATAGAGAACTGATCGTGTGGCATTATGAATACACAGTGATATGAGCATGTTAAATCATTTTTCAACATGGTTGTACAGGCATTATATTTTGATCTATTTTTCAGGAGAGGCAATAAATATTCATAAAAATGTCAGTAAAAAATAGTGACAAATTAAAAGATGCATTTGTCTAGGTCAGCAACCACAAATTAGGTTCCAATGAAATGCAAGGGAAATGTTTCTTAAAGTTTCTTAAAAAGATAAGTAAAGATTCCCTATATCTTATTATTTATTATTTACTTGAAATGTAACAATACAAAACCTGTCCAGTAGTCTACATCAACTTCTGTGGGTACTTAATATAGTAATCTCTCCTTACCCAGCCCTCCAACCTGATATAAATGCCCTTTACCTGCACTCCTGTTGTCAGGAACCTCTGGTGGTGCAATGGGTTAAACCCTTGTGCTGCTAGGACTGAAGACCGACAGGTCGGAGGTTCGAATCAGGAGAAAGCGTGGATGAGCTCCCTCTGTCAGCTCCAGCTCCCCATACGGCGACATGAGATAAGCCTCCCACAAGGATGGTAAAACATCAAAACATCTGGACGTTCCCTGGACAACGTCCCTGCAGACAGCCAATTCTCTCACACCCAAAGCGACTTGCAGTTTCTTGAGTTGCTCCTGACACACAAACACACACACACAAAACTCCAATTGTCAGCAATTTGGACTGCCTTCCCTCTTTGTAGCTGATGCTCAGGAAAATAAATATAAAATAAAAACTACATAGCTAAACTTTAACAACTGCTATCTTGGGCCATAGACTCATACAAAATTCAAATCATTAGATGAGCCATTAGTATCATTCTAACTAATGCCATGTTTTGCAGGAAAAGAGGGTAATTTTATCCAGGCATTGTACTATTTACATTATTTAAAAGTGCTCACCTCCAGTATGCAAGAAATGTAAGGAGCCCTACCCTATGTCCGCTATGGGACCAAATGAGTCAAGGTGGGTGTGACTGGATTCCATGGCTTCCACATGATGCATGGAGTCCATTCGCCCAAGTACCATCCAAGGCCACTTAATTCAGCCTTGTCCCATGTTTAAAAATTCTTTGGGATGCCCCAGAGCTTCCTCTAATCACCTAGGCTGCTTTCAATTTGGAAGTAGCTGTCTGTTTACATAGCCACTCTTTCCCTGGAATCAAGTCACCCAGGGACAGGAGATGACACTTCCCTTCCATTTCTCACCCTCAGCTTAGTTGTGATCACTGGGTGTGAAACTGCTGGTGATCACCACTCATCACATCCACTGATGCTGGACAGAACACTAGGGCAATCAAAGACAGGAGGGAGAAAAGGAAGGAATGATTCCTCCCTTCCCTCCTATCCTTTCTCATGTTACTCCGTTGCTCTGGCTAACACCAGTGGATGTGATGAGTGGTCACTGCTAAGCCAAGGACAAGAAGGGAAAGGTAAGTGTGGGAGTCCAGCAAAGTGGACTCCATCCATCCACTGGAGTGGCTCGGTGCTGTGAAGTATGAACAACTACCAGCCTCAGATACTCTTGTGATGCTGGTCTAGAGTACCTCACCTCAGATCAGCAATTATATATGTGGCATGTACAGATGGGTCCTATGTCAATGTTACCTCCAGTAACAGTTGAAACACTCTTGTTTTAACAGCTTTAACTTTAGTGTTCAGTTAAAAGGTGATATTGTAATTATGCGAAGAATCAATTGATACACTACCACTGAACAATTCTAAGATGTCAACAGACAACTGTACACTTGTCTACACATACCAGGAACTATAATAATTGTTGACTGAAGCTCACTTTGCATCTTTAAGCCTCGCTTTTGTCTGTGCTTTTGTCTAGACAAAACACCATCTCTTGTTTAAGTATAGCTTCTGTCAAACTGGAAAAATATCAATCAATAAAATACAGGGGTGTTTCAATATCCAACAGTGCACATCCTGTCTATATGTGTGCGGTTTAAGAAATAAGTAAGAATAGCCAGGGGAAAAATAGAAGCTGCAATCAATAACAATATGTGTTATTTCTACACATGGAGTGAGCTCTCCACCCTCATCCATTGAGTTGCATCCCACATGTATGGCAACATTCAACTCCTTCCTACACAGACCCCAAGATTCCATAGGATGTAGCCATGGCAGTTAAAGTGGAATCACAGTGCTCCAATTATGTAGTCTGAAAAGGTCACTCATACGGATTGACTTTACTTGAACTCAGATTTCTTTTAGCTCACTCTTTTTAAACAACTTTGTTTTTGGTGTGGATATGACTTGTAGTTGCAGCAATGTTAATAGTTCCAATAGAATAAGAAGGAGTAGTACAAAGGGCAATCACACCACTAGTGCTACCACCTACTGTCTCAAAGTTAGAGTATTCAAATTACATTTTAGGAGAGTAATTCCTCCAACTTCCAGGCTTTAAGAAAACATACATGGGAAACTTTAAGATTGCCATGTATAGATTAATATATTATAATCTTTAAAGTCAAACCAATCACTGATGGAGCCTTTTGACATCTCCGCAGCATAAATTGAGTGTTGTGGACTGCCAGTCTGTGGATCTTCATACTGTTTCTTCTACCTGAATAAACACTCATTCACTTAAGGAAAAATGAGTAAATAAATTGCATCAATGCCAAATATATATAAAAAATGTGAATTCTTTCCTGTATAATTGTGAAATTTCCAAAATAGTTCTGAATACAAACGATCTATTCATTTAAGCAAATATAATACATGATCACACCTAATTTACAAAGGAATGAACATGGACCAGATAATTATGTGTTTGGAATTCAAGGAAGGAATTATTCACAAACAATGTTATATGAAATTGCAGTCTTTTACATAAAGCATTGCGACAGCATAAGTATATAGGAAGGCGTTTTATACCAGGTAAGATCCAGAGTTTTAAACTAAATAATTACAAATAACTATCAAAGTTTTAAACTAAATAGTTACATGTATAGTTACAAATAACTATATAAAATAGTTACAAATAACTACCAACAGAGGCTTGGTTTGCACTCTCAATGTGGCTTGCATTTTGTTTCTCAGTCCTTGGAGTAATACATGCAAAAAAGATAAGACAGCCAAAGCAAACTATTTTCCAGCTTTATTTAAATTAGAAGAGTATTTCAGCATTTGCTAACTTTGCTGGATCATGCCTTATATGATCAACAGGAAAAATGTTTTTATGCAATGGAATCTTAGCAAGAAATCATATGGGTTGGATCACTTTTACCCATTACCCATTTTCCAATGTCTTCTTTTCTGCTGCATTTTTTCATATCCCTGAAAGTCACCCACATACAATGCACCAAGGCACATAGCATCATGGCCAGATCCAACTTCTTCAGGAACATGTGTACTTGTTTCATAAGGTTTAACTGTGCGGATAGTCACTGTTGGTTTCAGAGCTGTTTCCAGGAGTACCTCCAAATCATGAACCTGCATTTTCAGGGGAACTCCAACACAGGCTATTCAATTAAGACAGGGATGGACAATTAGCAGTCTCCCAGATATTTGACTGCAACATAATCCTAGCTAGCACAGAAAGATGAGAGACACAGTCTAATCTGGACGGCCAGAAGTTACAGCAGGGTAAAATCCTTTTGTTCAGATAAGTTTTTCAAGAAGAAGGTTTGTATAAACCTGTCAAGGGGTGCTAAGGTTTTAGTTATAAATAGTTTTAAGGGTTTAAACTGATGGCTATTTTAATACTGTTAATATTTTATTATATTTTAATGTTTGTATATCTTTAGGTTTTAAGTTTTAGGCTTTAAGTTCCCCTTCGGGGGGGGGGGGGGGGGAGGGGGTAGAAATGCTTTAAATAAATAAATAAATAAATAAATAAATAAATAAATAATATTACATTGGTTTTACTGTAAACTGTTTTGAGTCTCTTTTGTAGAGTGCAAAAGGTGGGGGGGTTAAATAATAATAATAATAATAATAATAATAATAATAATAGGTTCTATTATTATCACTACCATGGAATCAGTTACAATAGCAATATTGTCAGGTAGTTTCATCTCTTTTTAGTCAGAATATTGCTATTTTTGTAGCTGTAAAGATCCTCATTATTGGATCCTGCTGCAACTCCCCCAGGGAAGAGAGCTAACTCATTTTGGGCAACAGAATATTGTAGCATATAGCATGAAAGGGGCCAGAGGGATTCCCAGTGCTTACAATTTGCCTTAGGCAATCACACCTTAGCACCAGTCTTGGCTTTCTGTACTTACAAAGCCATGCCAGGAATCCCAGGCTACAAAGATCATAGAAGGTGTGCAAAAACACACAAAGCAAATATCATCCATTCATCCTGTTTATGGTGAATAAAGGATTTTAAGATGCCAGCTGACTGGAGGCTCTGAAAAACTGACAGATTCTGAACCAGCACTACAACTTTTAAATATCACTTAAATTGCAGGAAAGAGGCTGTTTGCCTTTGCCATGAAAGAGAATGACTCCTGCTTGCTCCCAAAACCAAAGTATTCCCATTAAGCTTTCTTTACCATCCCACTGATATTTTCCTTTTTTTGTCAGAGGTATAGCATTTCTGCCACCACCACAAATCTTTCACAAGGAAATATGTGTAGATACTTATTTCATTTGTTTGGGAAGCATATTACAGTACAGTTAGCAAAGAGTTCAGGGGCACTATAAGGACAGACACATATATTAAGATATTGGCTTTTCTGGATTGTGACTAACTTAATCAGACACAGAAAGTGTTACCCAGAATTTTGGAGTCTACTCATACTTCAACATAGCATCAAAGGGAGTGAGGTCACTGTATATACCATGGATTCAACCATACACAACTGGAATATAAGAATATATATCTATCTGTCTATCTCAAAAATAAAATTTGATTTTGTAATTTTTTTAAAAAGGTATACCATTTTATCGCATAGTTGTATATAATGGGATGTGAACATCCACAAATTTTGGCATCCTTGGGAGGTCCCTGAACAAAATTCCAGTAGAGAACAAAGTCCCACTGTAAATGGTTTTAATGGCAGGTGACTGTCTCACTGGAGCAGAATCTGTTTTTTAGCATTGGCCAGTTTGATCAGGTATTCCAGTAATATGAGTTTTTGCTGCCACAACTCTAATGGAGATTGCATGTGTCCAGATTTATGATTATGTTCACTAACTGTGCTACAAATATATATGGATATGAATGTCACAGAACAAAGGGCTTCTGTGTCACCACTGCTCCCAGCTAGCCTGGCCACTGCCTGTGACAGAAAATGTTAGAATGGGGCATTGACATGGCCAACAGGAAGGAGAGGAGATCAATCCCCTCCTCCTTGCTGCCTATGCAGACACCCCTTTCTGACAGAGGTGGTTATGGTGGTCAGTTGGTAACACAAAGGAGATGACAGGCTAATGGTGTAAATGCAGTTCCAGGACATCTGGACAATGGTCCTGGGTTCAGTACATACGTTCTGAATCAGGACTCTTCAAAACAAGATTTACATTGGGCTAATCTGTCCAGTGTTGATGAGTCCATGGTTTATTCAGTGTTGAAATGGCATTATGGCTGCTACTACACTATGAAATAGTGTAGAGTTACATTAGCTTGCATGCACTCAGACAGCACTTGCAGTCAAGTGCAATTATATCTGGGGTAAGCTGCTGAATAATAAATAAAGATAATAAATAAATTAATGTGGCTGCACCCCAGGTCTAAAAAATCAGGGAAGGTCTGACTCTTGGTCAAGGATTTGGATCTTCCCCTGTGTTAGGGCAATGGGGATACCCATTCTGGATCCTTATGTGTCCCTATGACCATTGTGTGCTCCCCAGGCTTAGGCAGTCTAGGGAAGTGGGATGGCAGTCCCTTCCTGTGTCCCAGCACCCCAATCCCCCGCCCAAAAAAAGAAAATCTCCATGCACTTTCCTTTATTTTTTAATTGCTGATAGTGCAGCTCAGAACCAGCATGAAGAATGCTGGTTCTGGTCAGTTGAAACTACACAAGGGTGTCCTGAGCTACCTTGGAGGGGGGCAATGGCCCACAGACTGACCATCCTAAAACTGGTTCCATCACAGCTGGGAATGGGGTGGGATTCCAACCTCCAGTACTTGCACCCCACCCCGTAAAAGAAAAAAAATCCACTTACTGGAGCTCCATGCTTTTTTGCTACCTCTGTTGTCATCTATGGGCTTCTGTAGAATGCCTTTAACAGAAACACTACTGTAAGCAGAGCATAAAATTAATTCTTACAAATGCTAAAAAAAAGTCTGAATATTCTATGGTGATGGCCCTTGAGTCCTATGGCCAGATATGTGTCCTTATTCAATACAAGCTAACATTTTCTGGAAGTTATTACAGCATCTTCCATCTTCTTACTGGAATATTGAAATGCCTAATGGTACCTTTTATATATATATATATATATATATATATATATATATATATATACTACTGGCACTGAAAGTACTATGCAAGATGTTTATAGTGACAGAAAAGGTAATAATAATAAATAGTCTAAATCACTTCAGAAGGGGATGAATGATGAGAATCGCAGAAATAACCATGTATATAGACAACTACTACAGTTCCTCAAAAGCAAAGTGCATGATTTTACAGAAAGGTTGAAACAGAACTTGGTAGTAAATTACAAGTAAAATTAAAGGGGCATTTTGGAGGAATTGTCTTTTTTGAGAATATTGGAAGCTTGGCAATAGATTTTGCTAATGAATTGCACGAGGCAGGAGAAAGAGAAGAGATCAGGAGCAAGATCAATGTTGAGATGTGACAGTACAAGCAAATAATTTCATATAGAAAAACAGTCCTGGATGGTTACTAGCAACTCACACAGTAGACCAGCCTGACATTTGGATGAAGGAATACACAAAAACCGAATTCTGAAGATTGTGTGTTTTCACTCTTGATCACTTTATTATTATGACATCACAAAGACATGCCAACTCCCCCCCCCCCCTTTTTTTTCTTGGACTATGTGATTTAAACTCCGAGCCCCAGGAGAGTGGCGGCATATAAGTCCAAATAATAAATAAATAAATAAATAAATAAATGAACTTGCTCCATCAGAAGAAGTGTCTACAGAGGGACAGCATGAGGAGGCGTCACAAGGCATAAAGGTTTGAAAGCCTTGTTGCATATATGGAAGCACCATTTGTAGCCTTGGGTTCTCAGCCTGTGGCTCTAAATATTGATGGTAGCTAATTTATATTATAAACTCTTTTTGAGATCATTGCTGGCATTTTGTTACTGGCATTTGCAGGTACAAATTAACCATATACTAAGTTACATCTATTTTTGGTTTTTGAGGGAGCTGGTATTCCATTCCTCCCTCAGCACTGACCTGAGCTCTCTCCATAACTACAGTAAGGGTAGTTGTCCTACCACCCCTCATTCCCAGCTATTTGTGCCTGGAGGAGAGTAAAGAGGGGGAAAACACAAAAGCATCTGACTGTGTTCCCAGAAACAGACACAAAGTGATTTCAGCATTCACAGAGGCTCTTTTGGGTAGACCTCATATCTGATTACAGGACCATTGCCAGACACTTCTCTAATCCCACACCACTTTTCTCCAGGCACACATGGCTGTGGTTATGATGCTTTGATGGCTCTGAGTCTTTAGCAGGTCTGATTTGCTGCACTGAGCAGTACTGCAGGCCACAAAAATCACAACTTAAAAAAAATCAGTTGAAAGAGTTGAGACTAAACAGTGTCATCTTACAAAAAAAAATTAAAAGTGTATTTGTAGTCAGTAGAGAAAGCTCCCACACAGGTAATGAAAGAAAGCTAACCATTCAAGACATTGTGATTGACTCCAATTAGAATTTATAGGAAATTCTGTTCTTGTCTAGTGAAGTTTCTTTTAGACAATGGAAGCTGAAGTGAACCATCATTTATCTGGGCACCCTGTGGCTGCATCAAACAGTAAAGTTGACTGCCAATAACTGGCAGCCAGCACTAAGACTTAATCAGAAACTGAGTCCATACTTTTGTTTATTTGTTTCCATAACTGCTAATGGACCCATCTTGTAGACTGCATGACAACACAGAGGAAAGCAGATGGTCAAGCCATTTGCAACCTGAACAGAAGCAGAGAAAACCATAAAGTGAGGCTAATAGTCTCCCCCCACAAAGCAATCGCACTCAAATCAATCCAAGTTATTACATAGTGATTAACCAATTAACTAGTGTCCAGCCCATGTTCCTTCCCAAATGTATTTTGGTGCTTCTTGGCATACCTTAAAATGCGCACACTTAAACAAGTAGAATTTTTACCCATTTCTTCTGCCAGTACCCAGAAGAGTAGCTGATAGCATCTTTCACTGGCATTATTCCCACCCAGCTCCTTTGTAGATCTCCTCACTGAATTCCTTTTGAAATAATGTTTATTTTGGAACCAAGAAGTATGTTCTGAATTCAACTTTTCAATCATTTTGCTTGACCATGCCAACATGTCATGAAATCTGACAGGCTGACAACTTTGCCTCTCTAAAAAGTGTGCTAAGAGGAGCATTCTTCGTAATGAAGAGTTCTGAAAAAATCAGTTAGGGCTTTCTCAGAACAAAGTTTACAATGCAAAATAAACTCTTTCATGCTCGCACAAAATTCAGCACTTGGCCTGAATTGATATAATGCAATAATTGAGCTGATTTGAAAAGAGATGAATGTTTTGTCTGATGTATATCATCAGAGATCATAGACTTATAGAACTGGAAAAGATCCCAGATTCATTCACTCCAACACCTTGCCATGCAGAAATATACAATCAAATCACTCCTGACAGGTGGGCATCCAGTCTTTGTTAAAAACCCTCCAGAGAAGAATACTTAGCCACCTTTTAAGACAGCATATTCCACTGCCGAACATCTCTAACCATGAGAAAGTTTTAACGTTTAGGTGGAAACTTCTTTCCTGTGGTTTGAATTAATTGCTTGATGTTCTATATGATACATGATCTCATCACACTGAGAGAGGAGAGCATGGTTGACCATTCTCTGAGCTTAGAGAATTGCCCCTCTTATATCGTCAGCAGTCCCATTTAGAGTTCTACCTCTCCATCACACTCACATGTAGAAACATAAGAGCTGCTGATACATTCATCACAAGATCAGTATTACTTTCATTTCATTTAATAAGGGAAAAGAACAACATATGAAAACCAAGAGACCCCTTGCCTGTCAAAAGCCCTTATATTAAAGGAGACTGAACAGCTTCATTTAATGGGATCCTATTGTTCTGCATCAAACCCCATAGGATACAAGAGACAGGGATCCAGGTTAAGACCATTGCTTTACATGGAATCTTATTGTTCTGCATCAAACGCCATAAGATACAAGAGACTGCTAATGGTTGGCCGATGAAACGAGATGGAAAAATTTGATTGTTCCCATCCTACCTGTTTTTCAGTTGAACCATAGGAGTAAAGTGGGATAGGAGGGTTGTGATGAGCTCAATTCCTCTCCATGCTTGAAAAGAGACTGAAGTCTCCTAGGAAGGGGAAATTTCTCAATGCGATGAGGTCAATTGCAGGAGTTTCCTCCTTTCAGGACACTTCTGCCTCTTTTCAACCAAGGAGAGCTATGCATAATGTCCAGAAGTAGTTTAACTCATGTGATGAGCTCAGTGCCTCCCCATGCTTGAAAAGAGGCTGAAGTGTCCTGCGACTGGGACATTTCTCAATGTGATAAGGTGGTCATTCTCACATGCATATCAGGTGAAGAGACTGGCACAGATCTATGAACATATGGGGAACATATGAGGTAGTGGTGGTGAAGGGAAAGATGTAAGTAAATAGTACAGACATTGTAGCTGTTGCTGCCATCAAATAGTTTTAACAAATCACTAAACAAGTGGCACAATATATATGTATTGCAAGCTAAATCTGAAAACTTTCTGAAAACTTTGAGATACCTTTTGGGATTTAGCTCAGCTTCAGAATGTGGTTCTTCCCCCTAGCAAGGACATGATCTTGGGGGGAAGTGAAGAAACAAGCCACATTTATTTCCATTCAACTGTGTGTGCGATAGCTGTAAGGGCAGTAGTCTTCTCACTTTTTAAAAGCCCACATCCTGTGGGGTTCTAGAGGAAGCACTTGCATTTATAACCAAAGCTGCAGTGAATGAACCAAATGCCCTAGCCAGCCACTGACATATTTCTTTGTGCCTAGAATGTGATTCATGATTTAAAAGAAGTGTGGGAGACTCTCTGTTTTCTACCTACAAATAATTTAAATGCTTATCCCTGACTTTCCAAGTGGGAAGGGGAAATATTGCTCTTAAATCTTCATGGGTAGTACAAACATCAGAGGACACAAAGTAGCTAGAGGTGAAATGGCAAACATTTTCAAGGGAAGGCGAGCCCTTTGACAAACCTTTTGACATAGTAAATCTTTTTCTTGTATAGTACCCTCTCAGTTAACCAGCACTCATGGATAAATGTAGTTTTGTAGTTGCTTGGGAGTTATTATTAAAGATAGCGTTAATTAATACCCCACACTATTATAAAACAGTAGGCCTGGGTAACAACGGAAAAAATTGTTTCTAAAATCGATTCGTTTTTTGGGGTTTTTTGTGTTTCGTTATTTAAAATAATTACAAAATTTTCCTTTTAAAAAGTTCGATATTTACGAAATTTTGTAAATGTGAAAAAAATTACAAAACATTAACGAATCAATTTCCGAAACAATAACGAATCGATTCGTTAATGGCGGACGCGACCGCGAAATACGCTAAAAAACCTCCAAAACCTTCTGAAGCTTCCCTCTCCCTCTGTTGTTGACTGTTGGTGTGATATTATAATTTTTTTTCACTAATTAAACAAAAAACAACCATAAAACTTGCCCCAGACATGCGGAAATAATAACGAAACGACCTCAAAACAATAACGAAACGAATACAATAACGAAATACGAAGCATTTACAAAACTATTTAAAAATTCGTTTTTAAAAAAAATTGCTCCAGAATGGTTTGTTATCGTTTTGTAATTTAAAAAATTAACGAATTATTAACGAATTACGAATTAACGAAACGAAACCGCCCAGCCCTATAAAACAGCCTTATATAACGTATTATTTCTTTGGAAATTTTGCTGGTTACTTGAGAGTTCCAGCTGCTTCTGTTCTGGTTTAGAGTCTACTGTATTGTGCAGAAACACTAATGCAATTGAACAATTGGGGGCATTTTACTTATTTAACTGTTTCCTAGTAAAACATATTTGCATCCTGTTAGGTATCTACATTGCCATAAACTAGCTTGCAATCATTTACAGATGAACTGTGACATTATACGACACTCACAGCAAAGACAATTAACACAATTAACACATTGCACTGTGGGCATCACAGTGTTATGGAATCTAGAACACAACATGCACCAGATGCTATCTAACTTGTTGTGCCAATGTGGAAAACATTATTGATATAGCTAGCTACAACATTATGAATCACAGCCTCTGATACAGGATCATCACCACTGGTTGTTTTTCCCCCTTTGATAGCACTAATTTTTTTTCAGTGTGGCATGTAGAATCATAGAGTTGGGAGAGACAGACAGGGTCATTCAGTCCAACCCCATGCCATTCAGGTACACACAGTCAAAGCAAAAGCATTCCTGGCAGATGGCACTGTTCTGCCCTCGCGCTATCTTAACTACTTGAAAGGTGAACTCGCTGTGCAGGGAGAGATTGGAGACTATATAGTTGAATCAAAACAATAATTTATTAACTGACAATATTTAACTCTGACTAGATTTGAATACAGATCCAACTGGACTTGAATACAATTCATTCAGCTCTGACTGGATATGCTATTTGTAGACCTCCCACCTCCCTCTCTCTTCACCTTCCAGTGATGAAAATGGCTGATTCTTCCAAGAACCAGAAGTGCCTTGCCTGAAACTCTGCCCCTGAGGGGATTCTAAAAAGGGCAGGGATTTTTTAGAATCTTCAAATGTGAAGAGGCTGTATAGACTGACCCCTAGAAACTGCATAAAATATTAATCCCTCTAACTAAAAAGGGCATAACTGGGGGTAAACACTGAGGATCTTCACAATAGCCACCCAGGCTCTGTTTGGAAACATCAACCATGTTATGAGGCAGCATTTTCTATTGTTGAACAGAACTTACTTCACAAAGTTCTTCCTAATGTTTGGGAGAATCTGTTTTCTCGTAATTTGAATCCTTTACTCAATGTCCTACTCTCAGAAGGAACGGAAAACAATAGTACTTTAAATATTTAAATGTTTATATTATGTCCCACTCAACCCTCTCTAGGGGCGCATCTTGACAACACCTTTATTGTGGGATCTGCTGCGGTTTATCAGTCTATGTGGAAGCTACCCAGCAGGAACTCCCACAATAAAGGAGGGGCTGTGCAGACAACGTTCTGGACAGTCCCAAATTAATTCATTACAAACCAGGAAATCAGGATATGCTTACTTCTTGGGAGGAGAGCAATGTCCAATCTCGATAAAATAGTGAAATAAAGCCTGGCTGTTCATTGGAGGGAAGGATAGTAGAGGCAAAGATGAAGTATTTTGGTCACATTATGAGAAGAAAGGAAAGCTTAGAGAAGACAATTATGCTGGGGAAAATGGAAGGAAGAAGGGCCAACCAAGGGCAAGATGGATGGATGGGATCCTTGAAGGTACTGGATTGACCTTGAAGGAGCTGGGGGTGGTGATGGCTGACAGGGAGCTCTGGCATAGGCTGGTCCATGAGGTCACAAAGAATTGGAAATGACTGAATGAATGAACAACAACAAAACCAGGAAAACCCTGGTTTGTAGCAAATTAATTTGATAGTGCATTTATTTCGCTCCTTCTTGGAAGGCACAGGATAAATCCACTATTTCCGTGTCTGAACTGCAGAACACTGCAGTCCAACAGTATTTCTACAGTTTACCAAGCTAAATAAGCCCAGTAAACTGTGGGGAATACCCACCCCCAAGCCCCCAGACCCCTTAGAAAATTAATAAAAACTTATGTGGGCTCCATTAGAAACCTCAGCGGGCTCTCCTGGCACATAGAAATGATGCACCAAGAGAGTGAGGGGGTGTGTGTGCTTCTGGAATAAAGGTCTGTCTGGATCCGGCCTAGGTTAACATATCCAGCTCCCCAAATTATTTCTTATAGGACATGGTCTCCAGACGTTGGATCATTTTTGTCGCCTTCCTCTGGACACATCCCAGCTTTTCAATACCTCTCCTGAATTGTGGTGTCCAAAACTGGACACAATATTCCAGGTGAGATCTGACTAAAACAGATCAAAGTCAAACTATTTTTCCCCTTGGTCTAGAAAGTATGCTTCTGTTAATGCAGCACAGAATATATTTTTAAAAAAAACACCTTTCCGTCCAATGAAAAATAAATTCAAATTCAAATCCAAAATAATATTTTTTTAACTGCAGCAACTGTTTAAATAGACTCTTGTAAAGAAACTCAAGGGCCATTCATAAGGAAATTTTCAAGGAAAACTGATGTCACCAGGAATCATGTTAATGGACCTTCATCTTTACATACTATTGATTTATCTGTTAAGTATGAAGGAAAATCGATAAGTAGAATAATTTTCAGTCTTTTCAACATTTATACAAGCCAAGAAAATATTGTCAAGAGTAGACAAGAATCTTTGGCAGGAAAAATAATAATTCTAATTAGTAGGTGTTAGAGCACTTTGTTTCTTTGTGTATTAAACCCTCTCAGTGCTTGCATGCTGCTCTGAATTTATATTTTTAAACATAATGTACAAGGTGAAAGAAGTGATTTATGCTTCTTTTTCTCATTACAGAATTAAGTGGGACTCACATTTCTGCCCCCTGGGAGAACAAGAAATTCAAATAGCAAGGAAAATGTAAAATGTGGCATAATTGATAGTTTCCAGGGCAGCTTGAAGAAAGGCTATAACAAAAGCCCTCTTTGGGGACTGCATCTCTTACTGTATACAGTATCTATAAACTACCCAGAGGGCTTTGGCAGTTGGGTGGCACATAAACATTTTAAATAAACAAACATCTCTCTTACTCTTGCCAGTCCTGAAAAATGGCACCCAGCTGCAAGAGGCATAATGAAAGAGAGTCTGGACGTAAACTACTCCACCATTTCTTGGGTATATAATAAATAAGCTTCAGTGCTCATTCTGGGTTTTTGCTTTGGTCATACGGATAACACAGCATCTAAATATTATTTTTATTTATTGTGTCAGAAGCAAACTGAGGATACAGTTGTAATGTATTTAAAAACACAAAGTTTAAAAACTTGGCATTATACTAAATGTCCTTTGACCAGTAGCTGGTCACTTCGAGTGCCTCTGATGCATGTAGCAGGGCTATGACTGCATTGTAATAGGTGGCCTGTGGTTTGCTCTTCTCAGCGTCTAAAAGTTGAGCTGTGACTACTGAAATGTTGTTGGACTACACCTTGCAGTAGCCTAGTCACCATAATTAAAGGAAAAATAATATGGGTATTGATATTCAAAAATATTGGGGCTATCTACCCCTGGAGGAATGGTCTAGGTCTTTTATTATTTGCATGAATGTGTAAGGAATTGCTGGTGATGCTATATATGCACCTACCATTTAATTAGTGTTTTGGTTACTTGGGGGACACACAAGAGTTTGATCAACTGAAAGGGAATAGTTATAATTCAACACCTTTTGCACATGAAGCAAACTAGTAAGGCTGAGCAACTGTATGCTAAACAGAATACAAATTCATCTTGAAATATCTCAAGATAGCTGTAGTTAATCTGGTATTATCTGACTAAAGGAATTGAAGTTGAAATAATATTTTTATCAGTAAGACAGTATGTATGACCTTAATAATTTAGTCATCTTGATCATCTTATTCCACAGTATCTTGTTTGACTACAGTCTTAATGTTGTTGTTGGAACCTATTCAGAAGACAGATTGTAAATCTATGGAAGGAAACATATTTTACATGTACATATATTAAATGGTGTTAACCTCAGGTTTCCATGATCATTCAAGTAATAAAATGGGCAGGTGAGGGTAGGAATGGGGAAGAGACAGGTTTTCTCTGTTTTTTACATCTAAAGCTTTAAAGTTCAATTGCTCTCATCTGGTGGATGAAACAGCTTGCTAATTTCAAATTAGAATTTCAACATGAAGGACAAAGCTTCCTTGAGGCTTCCAAAACTGTATTACTATGAAATTTAAATTGTCTTGTATCTTCTAATCTTTGAAAATCTAATCATACTTGCTTTTCTCTGGTATTATATTATCACTTCAAAGAAATCCTTGCTATTGCCACTATTTGGAGCCTGCAGTCTTACACTTGAAACCTAAGTTTATGATTATTTCAACAAGCAATTTAATTTCTACAGGTGCAACATGAAGTGCATGTTCTGCTTCCATCTGAAAATATAAATGAAGAATATAACAGGCTTAATAGTACATTAGGTTCATATTGGAGAAGATGGTCCATTTAGTATTTGAAAGCTTGAGTTGGGATTCCACTCATCCAGCAGGTCTTTCCTTTAATTTTTGCTCTCATTTTTTGTTCTGGTTAGAGGGCCCTCCAGGCAGCTATGGGATATGGCCTAGGGCTACTGAAGAGGAGACCAGATGAATTTTGCATTTAGAAACATGTTGCAATTGGAATTCTGCAAGGAAGAGGGCTATTTCATGTATTTTAATTATTTTGTAACCTGCAGATAAGAAACAAAATTATTATTGTTGTTGTCGTTGTTGTTATTATTATTAATAATTATTTCTCATTACCAAATCAGCTCAGGATGCAATTTGCAAAAGTACACTTCTAGTGTTTGCAACAGTATGAAGAAATGTTAGCAAACAGTACAGAAATACCTAATCAAGAAGGGGCATTGCTATAAGTGCCTGAAAGGATCTTCAAAGTAGTGCAATTTCAAAAATTAGGCTTTTTAAAAAACTGGGTGAAGGAAGGCATTTATGGCTTATAACAGAGCTCCTCTTGTTCTGATGACAGAAATAAAATGACTAGCACTATGGCTATGGGGAAGTCAGACAATTCAAAGTGATGCTTTCAACATGCCCCAATGATATGTCACAGTTCCCGCAGCTTGTGTTACAAGCATTGTGTGATAATATCCTGAGTACAGATTTATTCATCAAAAGGAATGGTGTTCTTTCCTGAAAAAAAGCGATTTCTGGGGCAGTATGTCCTGTCATTTCCCTCTCACTTTTCCATCAATACAAGTGAGTGTGGTGAAAATAGTTCAGTTAGGACTGCAAGCAAGCCTTTACTGAATTGATTGAGAGCTACTCTCTCTTATTGCTGGTTGTAGCATGAAGACAATCACCATTAATTCTAAAGCCTTTTTGTCATTTCACAACATGGCAATCAAACTTCCAACTTGCTTTTAAAGGGACGTCTGTTCTAAGGCCCCCTAGGCAAAGGCTGCACAAGGAATTCAAATGACATGCCAAGTTACAATTGATAGTGTTTGATGATAAAGTACCATATAATCTTAAATGATAGTGATATATTGAATTTAACAATGTAAAATTATAGTTAAATTCCATTTTGAAGATGATTCACATGACAAAAGATAATAACCAGAAGATAATTTTTGTACCAAGCACCCACATCTATCACTTTGACCATTATTCTTGGCCAGGGGGTCATGGAAAAATCTCTTTTTTGAAAAGCTGTTGAAACACTGAATGTCTTCCTCATGTTATGCAAGCTTCTGATTTTCAGTTTAATATGTCAGTCAAGGAAAGCTGCTAATGTTCGAAGGTCCACTCTGCCTATGGTGTGACAAACTACAATAATAATGTGACCTTCTTAGCCATACATTTAATATCCACAGGTTGGCTTACTCACACTTCAAAAAATTGCCCCTCCCATCTGGAAAAGTTTGTAGATTTTAGTAGGTCTTGGTTTGTTTTCAGCCCAAATACAGTAAAAAAATATTAAGTTTGTTATCCACAGTTTCAGCTATCCACGAAGAGCCTTGGAAAGTATCCCCTGGAGATTGTACATAAGAAGTTATGGAGAAAAGCATAAGCCAGTTAAAGTGAAGCAATGTGTATCAAGTCTCCATGGTTATAAGCCTCCAAATCCCACCACCATCAGAAGGGAATTGCAAACATATGTGTTGAACCATGCCAACAAAAGAGTTCTGGTGAAACAGGTCTTTTTTAATGGCATATTCAAGACCAAGAAATCATGAAACACTTTCTATTATCACAGGGATAGACTACAGCAATATGTTGTTGGGAAGCGTTGTCCCCTTTCCAACCAATGTACTACTAAGTTACAGGGGATTAAGGTATTCGGTGGCATGCTTGTTTCTGCTGATCAAATTGTCCTGGCACTTCTGCTTGGTCAGACCTCACCTGGAATATTGTGCCCAATTCTGGACACCACAATTTTGAGATAAATATTGACAAGCTGGAATTGCCAAATAAAATGATCAAATGGTCTGGAAAACATGAATCCCTATGAGGAGTGACTTAAAGAGTTGGGTATGTTTAGCCTGCAGAAGAGAGGGAGGGGGGATATTATTGCCATGGTTAAATATTTGCAAGGTTGTCATAAGGAAGAGGAAGCGAGCTTGTTTTCTGCTGCCCTGGAGACTAGGACTTAGAGCAATGGGTTCAAATTACAGGAAAGGAGATTCCACCTGAACTTTAGGAAGAACTTCCTAACCATAAGAGCTGTTCAACAGTGAAATTTTCTGCCTCAGAGTGTGGTGGAGGCTCTTTCTTTGGTGGCTTTTAAACAGAGGGTGGGTGGCCATGTGCTGGGGGTGCTTTCATTTTGGTTTATCTGCATGGCACGGGTTGGACTGGATGGTCCTTGTGGTCTCTTCCAACTGATTCTATGATTCACCCCTCTGAGCCTTGGCTTCACTACAGCTATAGAGAAGAATTCTATCATCACATTTGCTTTCTGAAAACATTACAATAGATTTTACAATGCACTACAAGACTACAGTATAACTAAAAGCAGTGATATTACTACACAAAGTCATTACACTAATGCTTGTGCAGTTGTTAATGCAAGTATGGTATTGGAGACAGTTTTGCTGCAAAAGTGATAATGTTCCTGGATTCTGGATTCACAACAGGGTAATCCAGAACAGCTGCACCAGCAGGGATTTTCATTCCCTAATCTTCAATTGAATTTATTAATTCATTCACTAAAATGATTACTTCCAGCTGGGTATCTTGGACGTGAGGTGTCTCATTCACAGAATCATGATCAGATGAAACCTGATGGCAATTTGCCACAAAGACTATTTCAAAAACGCATGGCACAGAGTATAAAGAAAAGAATGTTTAAGTGATGTGAAGTCATATATAGACTTGCTTACTAATGACACCCAACTCTAAAACTCCTGCTGATGTCAACTGGCAGTTTCATATAGATATTAAACAGCATGGATACAATTGACCTCTCAGTATCTCAGAGTTGAAAAATCATGGGCTGAATTGATATCCACTAGCACACCATGAACACTTGTGTGCAGTCTGAAATTTCAAAGTCAGAAGAACTCTGATGACAGTCCACAATAAAAGAGTTCATCTAGGAGATTCATTGAGTTCAATGGAACTTCCTTCCGGGGAAATCTGGCTGGATTGCAGAACACAGGTGTTTTATTAACACAGATAAACCTTGCATTCTTACAGTAGTTGAGTTCTATTAACCACAATGGAAATAAGTGGCCTTAAATACGATTATGTTGGCCTGGATGGAATATGAAAGTCAGACCTATCAATTTCCCACACCACACTGCCAAACATAGTGATTTAATTGCCAGGAGCAGAGTTGGCAGAACATTGCAGGTCATTGCCTGGGCTCTCTTTAATCCAGGGAGCACATTTTGCTGGTCCAAAGTGATTTTGGCTGGCAATCATTTTACAAAGTGCCCCTCCCCCCTCCCCACTGCAGCAAATCATTGACAGGGAAAGGCTAACCAATTCCCATTCCTCTTGGCAGTCCTTACTCATATTTTCATGCATTATTTAGTCATCCAATGCAATTGTTAAGATACTGCCGATTTGTAAAATTCTGCTGTAGCCCACCAAAACCCTTTTTAATATGTTAGACTATTTCCCATCAGGAAAATGACTATTTATTCAGGTAGGTTGTCAAGGAAAAGGTGATACTTGATAAAGTGCTACTGGCACGTTTTAAAAAATATATGTTTATGATATTTAAACTTTGATTGATTTTACATATTTTTATTATTTTATTGAAAACTGCCTTGTGTCCCATATAGGGGAAAAGCAGTATATAATTCAAATGTATTAATTAATAAATGGAATAAAAAGCACGATGTTTATGGTGTTAAAATAGTGGTAGGCTGATAGCAGTAAAGAGTTCCCACTTTCCAGTCTCAATTTCCCCAATTTAATCCTCCATCAAATCTTCTGCCACAGTTTCCAATTACCATATATCTTTCAATTATTATATAGAACATGGGTCCTCAAACATTTCAAGGGACAACCAGTTAATGCGCGGGGGGGGGGGGGGGGAACTATAGTTTGAAAAAAAATGCATTCCTATGCACACTGCACATATTTTATTTGTAGTGCAAAAAACCCATGAAGGTATGGTACAATATTTAAAATGAAAAACAATTGAAATCAACAAAAGATGCCAGTATTTCAATAGGAAATGTAGGGCTGCTTTTGGCTGATGAGATGGTCAGGTTAATTAGGATTGTTGTTGTTATTTATTATTTATTATTTTATTTACTTTGTTTATGCCCACCATGTCTCCCCGAAGGAATTCAAGGCAGCTAACAATTGAAAGTTTGTTGTTGTGTGCCTTCAAGTCATTCCAGGCTTAGGACGACCCTAAGACTTAAATGTAAGGTGAGGGTTGGTAAATTACCTTGGAGAGCCAAATCTGGCCCACAGGTCTGACCCCTGATATAGAGCCATACAACCACCTAACAAATGCTTAGGGTTATAATTACATGCCAAAAACACCAAGTATCATCTCCAATGACAACATCTCCAATGACAAACAACATCTCCATTGACATATAGGCTAACAGTGCAACATTCACTTCAGGTGAATGCATACAGAATTTCAGCTATCACTTTTAACTACTACTATTGTGAACAGTCACAATTGCGCTGCATGACCCTCAGACTCACTGCTTACACATTTCCTCCTATCTTAATATATACATATATGCCAACCAGGCATAACCTTAAATTGCTATTATTCTTTTGGTTATTCCCAGTTATAATATATCCTTTCGATCAATTGTTGAATGATGATTCAACATGTGGATGTATCTAATGGATTTAGTCCACAGAATTAAAAATAGGATTTCAGCCCATTATTCTCTAGTCAGGCAAAAAGTGTAATGTAATGAATAACAAACAATAATTTGCAAAAATTTCAATTGCTGCGAGGCTGTGATGTCTTTATTGCAGCAAACTAACACAGGTACCCTTCTGGATGAAATAGACATGATTGATCAAGAAGCAAGCATAAACCAAGATCATCAGTCAAAACATATATTTCCTGCAAATATCAAGCAATGAAAGCAAGGCACTCATAAGTCTCAAGAGAATGAATTACACAGTTTTTTCCAGGGGCCCTGATCATTAATGAGTAAGAAGGAATTTATACTGACTCAGGTTAATGGCACACTTAAACATAAATGGAACTGCAAAATGGCACAAATCTGTCACTGGTGGCCCTATAAGCAGGCATGACACAAAATATCTGTTAAGATTATACCAACTTTGATGCCACTAGTAAATTTAAGTTTATTCGATGCTTAGACCATTAGTCTTTCACATATAAGACAAATAGATAAATACATGAAAACCAGATTATTAAATACAATATAAAATACACCATTAAAATCCCATAAATCATTAAAATACTACCTATATCAATGGTGAGATGCACCTGTAAAATACTACACACTGCATGGACTCGCACCTGCATAACTAAAAACCAAGTAAAACCAAATAGATACAGCATTATTAAACCTATATAAACAGCCACTATTAGTTAAAAGCATCCCAGCACAGTCGACTGCAATATCAGAAATTAGTCTTGTCCAGATTTTCTGTGCTGCCAGGCAAAGCGAGACACCTTGTGAGTAACCACAGGGTTAGTGTCAGCCAAGAGATAGAAAATAGTAAATATTCATACACATAACTTTTTTATGCCACTGTTTATTGCATACATGCTGTAAATGTACATGCTTGACATCTGCACACACATTAAAATTATCCATATACAAAGTATTTCTAGTAGTTCTAGCGAACTTTGGAAGGGGTCATTGCATATCGACACTGCCATGTTATTTTTTTTAAGTTCATATCAAAATGGTCAAAGACAGAGCGAGAGAGTTAGCATTTTCCAACTTGGCAAGGTAAAGGTAAAGGCTTTCCCTGACATTAAGTCTAGTCGTGTTCGACTCTGGGGGATGGTGCTCACCTCCATTTCAAAGCCAAAGAGCCAGCACTGTCCATAGACACCTCCAAGGTCATGTGGCCAGCATGACTCCATGGAGCACCATTACCTTTCCACAGAAGTAGTACCTATTGATCTACTCACATTTGCATGTTGTTAAACTGCTAGGTTGGCAGAAGCTGGGCCTAATAGTCGGAGCTCACCCCGCTCCCCAGATTCAAGCCACCAACCTTTCAATCAGTAAGTTCAGCAGCTCAGCGGTTTAACCCAGTGGGCCAACTTGGCATTTTCCTCCTATTTTTTGACTTGAACATCCAGCATTCTAGCCACTATGGCCAAGAATGCTAAGGTTCTAGAATTACTAAACATATAGAAGACCCCATATAGGATCTGGAAGATTGGTTTAATTATAGGAAGGATGGGACAGGATGCAAATTGGAACCTTCATTTAAAGGATCAATAATTCTTATTGAAGAGAGTGAGCCATTGGCAAATTGGGGGACTAAAGGAAAAAATCATTTAGAAGAGGAACAATTCTTTTTCAAATTCTTATTTAGGGGCAGTGCTGTTATGATGTCCTTTCATTCAAGAGTGATGTCCTGATTATATTCTCAACAAGTTCATATTTTGTAAAATGTTTTGTTGTGCACGCATGTGTGTTTCATATTGTCAGTAATCCATGAAGAATGATGAAACACGCAACTTTATTTGAATAGTATTATCCATCTGAAGCATGAACTTCTGAAGAAAGCCAAGAAAGCATAAATCCATGTCACTTCTCTATTGTTCTCATTGTGGCACCATGAGGAATGGATGGGCCCATTATGCTGCTGAGAGTAAACATTAATATTTGCTTGACATGATTTGCTTGCATTGCTCTGTGCAAGCTCAGTCCAGCAGGATGTATTGTGGACTAAGTGAGTTGCATTAGGCATAGATTTTCTAGCATTCAGTTGCCATTGATTTTACTTTCTATTGCAAGATTAAATTGGTTCCTTAATGTAGCTTTAAAAAGGCTTTTTTGTGACTTAATTATATGAGTGGTAAAAGTCAAACTGTAGACAACCTCTTTTCTTGGCTTAGGCAGCAATCCTAATGGAGGGGTGGGGTGGGATAAAGGAGGGAGCTCTCGGATTGTATTCATCCCAATGGTTTTTAAGATTTGCATATAGTTTTATAAGGGTTTTTAAATTTTTAATGTCTAATGTTTTGTATAGTTGTTAGTTTGTATTGCTTTAAAAATATTGTTAGCTGCCTTGAGCCCCATCATTGGGACAGATATAACTGAATACAAAAAGGAAGAGAAGGAGGAGGGGGAAGGAAGGAAAACAAGGAAAAGGAAAAGAAGTTATCCAAGTAGTTGGGTTGGTAGACCTAATTTTCAACTTCTTTTTCATCAATGAATACATTGTGAAACATGCTGATATCGTACTTTCTGCTGTTTTGCCTCTCTGATTGGGTCTTTCTACAACAGAGCAGATTGTTGATGGGGGCAGTTTGGATGGAGGAATCTGAAGCTGGAATAAGGATCTGTTGGGATAAGGACTTTGTTGGCAGGGGCGGTTCAACCATTATGCAAAGTAAGCATTCGCAGTATAGTTGATTTTGCCCAGGGGAGCTCTTGAGGCTCTCTTGGGGGTGAAATAGACATATGCGAGTTGTAGTTACTGGGATGTATAGTTCACCTACAATCAAAGAGCATTCTGGACTCCACCAATGATGGAATTGAACCAAATATGGCACACAGAACTCCCATGACGAACAGAAAATATATATCAGTGGTTGGTTGGGGAGGGGGGCAAAATACTGTTTGCTTACCCTTGAAAATTACCTAGGGCCACCTCTGTTTGTTGGCTACTGGAAACAACCTTAGAAGAAATTATCTACTTTTTCCTGGGTGTGTTCCCAAGCCCATAGGATTACAGTTTCAAATGGAATGAAAATCACAGCTTTAAAAGTTAAACTTGTGCTGGTGAGAACACAAGACTGAAACGGAGGGTCACATATAATCAAAGTAGTAGTCCTCTGCTGGTCTGAATCATTTGATTCTTTAGATTAACTTTATATTATAAAACCATTTTTTTCTCTGTGGCAAATGAAGGAATGCGATAGGTTTTTTTGCTTCAAGAAGTACTGAAATGGCGGTTGCAGAGAAGTCTTCTGATAATATGAACATTTTATATACACAAATAAACTCAATTTGTCATTATTTTTCACAACTATAAGACTTTAAGAAATTCCCAGAAGAGTATCTAGATGTAATATAATGCACACAATTTGCCTGTCAAATAAACAATTTGGGGAGAATCACAATGAACACAAAAAGTTGTGCTGTGAATCTGCTTAAAGTTCTGTTCTAATAGTAGAATCTCTTTCTGTCAAATGCTAGCATTTCAGTCCTGCTCCTTCTCCCAGACATTTGCTGCCCTAGCCACTATTATCTTTTTTTAACATTGTGGGAGCAAAGCTATTTACTGCTGGGTGTTTGAAACATCCTTTGCTACTGGTACTTTTGTAAGTACTGCACCTCAGTGATGAAATAATATCTTGTGGCAATCACCAGTAGAACCGGGTGATATTTTGTGATCCCCGAAATGCCTCCTTGCACAGACATTGATTCCAGGAGGGAGGGTGGGAATATGAGTCACTCACACTGGCTGCTTTCTGGTAAAGGATTGGGGGACTTGTATGATTCCAATGTACTCCATAAAGTATTGACATGATCACAAACAAACAGGGATCATGAATACTAATCAGTTATGGATGCATAACTCTGGGTTATTCATTCATATTTGTGGTCTTGAATTCTGGCCAAGATTCTTAGGAATACATTGTCTCTTAAGTTTGGAAATATGGTTTCATTGGCAACAATACTAGCTCACTTTTCATCATAGGTTTCTGATGGCTTCTGGCAATGTAAGCATAACCAGATGCTTCTGTGATGCTCCCTGCAGTCCACCATAAGAGAATGCCAATGGAATGTGATTTTAACATAGTAAAATAGTGAGTCCTGGGGATTGTGACAGGGGAATATTGGTACATTTCCACTTTAGGAATTTCTACACTATGCTTAACAATGTAGGATCTCAGCTATAGTCTCCACATTCAATGAGGCATTTGAGACTGAAGACAATTCCTCTAAATACCAGCAATGGCCTTGGGTTTTTTTTAGTTATCTGCTAGAAGGGAATCCATAAGACATCTGACTGAAAATGAAAGGGTATAAAGCATAGCATGGTTGAGCATCATACCTGATTGAGCTACTGTTTTAAGCATCAAATTTTTCATCATTATTAGACATATTGTCCATTGAAATCAATGATGCTGTTCATAGAAGAAATTCAGCTTCTTTCATGAGCAGCATCATTGATTTCAATGGGCAGAGATAGTGTCTAGGTGATCATAATTAGGTTATGACACTTAGGACACAGACAGATTTCACTGAGTCAAAAAATACCAGGTGCAGGATGCTTGATTGGGTTTTAAATGCCGCTTGTCCACCCTCTCATTCCTCAGCCCAGCCAATTTTCCTGCATTCCTTTGTGAGACATTGCACCAAATGTCAGGGCTTAAATTGAGTAGAAAAAGTAATTGGGGAGCTGTCTCTGTGATTGAAAGCATAGCAGATATGTAAATTTTATAAAGCAATATTTCTCTTTTTGGGGATATTTTAACATGCAAAATCCAATGACAATTTTTCACTTTGCTGCCTCTTCCTTTGTTGTCTTGACAAGTCTTGCATGATAAAGTTAATATCTTAAGCACAAAAAGTGTGTGTGTGTGTGTGTGTGTAGCAAAGGAGGTTTTAAAGAGCAATACGCCTTAAAATATTAAGAAAAGGACTTGATCAAGCCTATATATATCTTCCAAACAGCAATTACTCATATATCTATTAGGCCTGGGTAACAACGGAAAAATTTGTTTCTAAAATCGATTCGTTTTTTGGGGGTTTTTGCGTTTCGTTATTTAAAATAATTACAAAATTTTCCTTTTAAAAAGTTCGATATTTACGTAATTTCGTAAATGTGAAAAAAATACAAAACATTAACGAATCGATTTCCGAAACAATAACGAATCGATTCGTTAATGGCGGACGCGACCGCGAAATACGCTAAAAAACCTCCAAAAACTTCTGAAGCTTCCCTCTCCCTCTGTTGTTGACTGTTGGTGTGATATTATAATTTTTTTTCACTAATTAAACAAAAAACTTGCCCCAGACATGCGGAAATAATAACGAAACGACCTCAGAACAATAACGAAACGAATACAATAACGAAATACGAAGCATTTACAAAACGTGTTTAAAAATTCGTTTTTTAAAAAAATTGCTCCAGAATGGTTCGTTATCGCTTTGACATCAACAAAATTAACGAATTATTAACGAATTACGAATTAACGAAACGAAACCGCCCAGCCCTAATATCTATATATATCTTCCAAACAGCAATTACTTCTATGAACAGCAATTACTCAAGCCAAAAGATCCCATGTTAAATTTCTAGATCTGCATGATGTTGCTGGACAGCTGTTGGCCACGTCTGACTCATTTTTAAGGCTGTCTCAAAAGGAGCCTAAGCAGTAAACTATCAGAATCTTTGGTATCCTTTACAATGTGAAGAACATGGTATAAATTGGCAAAACCAGCTTCTTTCTCATTTTACCAAAGACAGTCAAATGAGCAAGTGAATGAGTAGGTTAGCCTATAGGAAAACATAGGTAGTCAGGAATTACTAAAATATTATTATTTCGTGCATTTCTATCCCACCCTTCTCAACTCCCAAGGGGGGGACTCAGGGCGGCTTACAAAATATGTTTTCACCTTCTGCAGAAAATATTTACTGGCATCTTTGACATCCAAATCTTTGTAGATATTGTTTACCTTCCAAGACACTACTTAAAAGTCCTACATCTCTGAAATAATTCCTGTGGTGGATGGATACTGGACATTGCCCCTGATAAGCCAGTTTCATCAGCTCAATATTGCCATGGAGGAGAGAAAGGTGGCTGCTTCAGGCGACAAATACAGGATAGCAGGAGTGGCAGTCCTCAAGATACTTGGGCAAGGCAGAGCTATGTATATAAAACAGTCCTTTATTGTCTGAAATAGTATGCTGCTCTCTGGGCAGGTGTAGTAGAGTGAACATTTTTCTTCTTCGGGCTCTTGTCATCCTGATATCAGGACTGAGGTCTTAGTAAACAAAAAAGAAAATAAAGGAATCTAAAGTCTTTCAAGGTCCAGCCATGTTAAGAGAATTGCAAAACACAAACCAATAATGTGAGACATTGCAAAGGTTAAGAGTCCAATTAATGAAGACAAAAGGAGAAATACCAAGTCAGATCAGGACAACAACAAACAATAGCCAAAGTTAAAGTCCAGTAGTAGACTAAAATCAGGAATTCAATTGTCAGAGACCAGAAGTCAAGGCCAGGAATTCAGGAATACAATCAAGGTCCAAAGAAAAGTACAAGGAAGCCAAGGTCAAGTCCAAAAATCTAACACCAGGAGTTCTTGAAAACCAAGGAAAAGCAGATGCACAAAATGCATAAAAATCATGCATTAGAAGGTGGAGGGAGGGGTGGGCACCATCCTTGTCGTTCGGGTTCCTGGAATCCAAAGAACTGGGATGGCCCCAGGAGTCAATCCTCACTGGCCCAGCATCTGCAAAGATCTGGATCTTAGATAAAGTCTAGATTTTTGCAGGTGTCAAATTAATCTGGAGAAAATTGGGATATCCCAGTTTTCTTCAGTTTAATTGTTTGGATGCCTCAGATAAACCTGTAACCCATGACAGGTTTTAGCACAGTGGAGAAAGGACCCAATCCAAAATTCAAAAATCTCCAATGGCTTTTTAAAGGTTTAGTAAGAAATTGAACCTAGAGCTCCCAAGTAAAATAATTAATTTATTCTGTATAGTATAGAGGTCCTATGCTCCTACTGAACGAAATATATTATTTAGTGCACTACTTCTTAAACTGTGGGTTCTGACCCTAAATGGTCATGAAAATTGGCTACAGTAAAAGCTATCTGAAAACCACCCATTTACACAAATCTCTTAGCAACAATATGCAGTGTTTATAGTGTTCGATTTGTATATCTATTTTATATACCTATATAGCTCGAGTCACAGAAAAAATTCTTGTTTCCCTATACAACTATTGGAGAATCATAAAAGATTCCTCAGCTAGTGTTTCCCAAAGCTATGCTTTGAACATCTATCAGGATGCAAAGTCTGGGACTCAAAACATCAAAAATTGCTGGAAGTATACCCTACCCTGTCTCATAAGTCTTCGATCTTGAGCTCAAGAGAAAAGCTGCATGAATACATTTATAATCAAGACATTCAAACGGACAGAGGGGCTATCAATAGCTCCAAATTCTCAATGTGGTTCAAGTTGTACAAATTTAACCATGAAAGGGCTAGTATGTACCTAACCAACCTTACATTCCCTAAACTCAGACAAGCTTTTATAGCCTTACGATTACAAAGTATGTCTTCTGCAGTGTTGAATGGTAGATACTCCTCTGGTTTGTAGGCTATGCATATGCAGGGATCCAGAAATTGAGGGCTGCCTCACTACTTGTTTGCCTGATCCCTATACTCTGCACCAAGAAACAAATCATTAGGGCCTATTCTTTGGCACTTACAATCACACACGGTTGCAGAAAAGATCTTTTACCTTTTATCCAATTCCAAGTCCACAATCTCTTATAAGGTTTCTTTCTTTACCCTGACAGCAAATAAAATCAGGGCAAGACTGATTGCAGACATCACAGTCGACTGTGCCGGAGATGCTTTTATCTAACCTGAGTGGGGTTGATTACCCCTAAGAGATTCTTACTTAAGTTTTTAACATAACTGATCTTTTATACTGGCTTCTTACCAGTGAATGTGCAGTTCCTAGCACACGCCACACTTGTGTCGCTGCATTTCACAATGTATATTTTGTACACTTTGTTTTATTCTGCTTGCATCTTGCTTTTAACTGTTGGATTTCACAGTATTTTGTATAGATGCTTGTTAGATGTTGTTTCTGTCAGTGTTAATGCATATGACCATTGGTTGGAGCATTAATAAATTGATTGATTGATAAATATGTCTTGGGTGGAATAGGATTGTGAGTGTAAAAAGTTTTAAAAGCCCTGATTTATTAGAGTCTGTTCACAGACCATATTTGTTTAAAACCTGGTATTTACAGCCATGACCTTTTTATGTGAGATTTGCAGATACAGCTCAGATGGATAAACATCCACCTAACAAGTATAATCTGTAAATTGCTGAGAAACCTTGAATTTCATTAACCTCAAAGGCAAGTGTTAGACCCATGCAAGACTAGGCATAAATCTTGCATAAATAATATACAATGTTATCACATTCTGGAATTTAGAATGTAAGGAACAACTTTCCCCCCAAAGTCATATTAGTAATTGGGGAATTGATACAACTGCAAAATGATTTATTACAAAGGAGCAAAACATTATTATGATTGTGATTATTAACTTTATTTCTATCCCGCCTTTCTTCTCATAGAGAATCAAGGTGGCTAACAAATAAATACACCTAATATAAATTTAAAATAAGATATACAAAAATTAAACCACAATTAAACATTTGTGGGTGGGTTAAATACACTTTGTTTTGTGGGTGGGTTAAATACAAGAAATTTAAAACTAAATTTAAAGCCCACCATTATTCCAATATATTTTATAATGCAAGATCCAATTCAGTTCAATATAAGTGTTCTTCCTCTAAGGTTGGATTGGGAATCATGTGGCCACCCAGATTCTGTTGAATGCTGAGGACCTGGATCTAAATGGGTTTTCAAAATTAAGGCTGTCTGTATTTTGTTTCTTCTTTACCTTCCTCTTTTAATGAAGGAGGAGAAGGTTGAAGCAAGATCAGGGCTGAGAAAATTGTAAGGTCCTTTCCTACCTCTCTTCTGTGGGGACAAGTTCTCAGGGACAGAAAGAAACAGCCAGGACTGAAACTGAGTTGGAGAACACAATGGGCCATAAGAGACCCATGAGAAATAGTTGTGGTTGCACAGATGAACCTACTCTGAAGAAATAAACATGCCATGCTTAAAATTTGGATTTTAATTGAATTGTAGCTCCCATGATTCTATAGGGTGAGCTCACACCAGTTAAAATATTAGCAAATTGATATAAATGCACAAGAGCTATATAGGAATAGCTGTGGCCTGAGCTATACCTATATAGCTTGGGCCACAGAAAAATTTCTTGTTTCCCTATACAACTATTGAAGAATCACAAAGGATTCCTCAGCTAGGTTTTCCCAAAGCTATGCTTTGAATATCTATCAGAATACAAAGTCTGGAGCTCAAAACATCAAAAATTGCTGGAAGTATACCCTACTCTGTCTCATAAGTCTTCGATCTTGAACTCAAGAGAGAAGCTGCATGAATACATTTATAATCAAGACATTCAAATGGACAGAGAGGCTATCTATAGCTCCAAATTCTCAATGTGGCAACATTGGTCAAAAATATACATGTTTATCGACCTCTTCATATCCCCTTTTGGACCATGCCTTTGTGCTGGCAATTGCTAGCAAAAAGGAAGGTGCACAGGGTGGTTCGAGGCACCCTACTCAACCTCCCTCCTCCCCTCATCACACGGAGGGGATGGGAGAGGGTGCTTTGGCACCCTTTCCTTCTCCTCATCAGATGGCAGACAGGGCAACAATGTGCATTGCCTCATTGCCCCTTTTGCCACCACATTGGGGGCTACCCATCACATGGGGAGCTATCCATCACACAGGGAGCTACCCATCCCATGGGGAGCTACCCAAACTATGCTTTCCTCCCCATAGTGGAGGAGAAATCATCTTTCAGTGCTTCTCCTCCACTTTGAGAGAAATGTGGCCAGGGCCTGGAGTGCATCATGTAATGGTGCATGGCATGACCTGTCCTTGCTGTGCATAAAAGCGGCAAAATGGGGCAAAAATGCCCCATGTGGAGAGATCCCTATTTATGCATACATAGAGACAGAAATAAAGACAGATAGCTAGAGGTGTCATTTTTGTTGTTCTTTCTGTTAAATATGCAAAATGAAAATTAAATGTTTAATGATAACAACTGTATATTGAAGATATATTCTAAACATGATCCTAAACTGTATGCTCAGAGTTACATGTTGGTTGTGCAATGCTGTTTTGTTATAGAGTTGCATCACTTCATTGCCGAATGCACAGTGAAATGCATATGTATATAGCTCATACAATGGGTATCAATGTTCAACGTGAAACTGTTCACAATGCACAGCATACAATGTGAGGCCATGTGCACTGTGCAGCTATGCACAATGGAACAACATGCAGAACTTTGCTTCTGCAGGATTGATGAGAATACCGTAGAACCATATGGCCATACAAAATTGTCCAACCACCTCTGTAGGATAATTTGTGTATGCACAAGACACTAAGAGAATTCTGCCCTCTTTATTGCTTGTATGACATGTTATAAATGTATTTCTTAGATGAAAT
The DNA here is from genome assembly GCF_037176765.1 of Anolis sagrei. Taxonomy (NCBI): domain Eukaryota; kingdom Metazoa; phylum Chordata; class Lepidosauria; order Squamata; family Anolidae; genus Anolis; species Anolis sagrei. The sequence continues at coordinate 216,866,961 of NC_090021.1, read as the reverse complement.
GATTACAGCTCAGTAAGGAACATCAAATCAGTTATGATCACCTCCATAATTCTGCATCCATGTTAATTTTGTAGTGCTAGGACACCAAGTACAGTTGTCTGCCATATTTTAGGACCACAAGCTACGTCCAGACAGCTTCACTTTTGTGCAAATGTATAGTACAATTTAAATTGTACTATCCATTTGCACATCACACCACTACATGTTCCCAGCATCATTGTATTTGCTAGAATACATTTGTATTAAATTCACAGAGAACATTTGGATCACTGTTAATCCAGAAATTCTCTGTGTGCATTTATATAAAAAACAACACAAATAGATTTGCTTGCTTTGGCCAATCCAATCCAATTTTCTTTTGTACTCAAGAGCTATAGCACCTCTGTACATGCTTTACTGACTCCTTCTAAGATCTGGGCAGAGATGATTAAAGAAACATACTTCAAAATGAGACATACATTTCCATTGATGTCATATTGAATTATTTCTCAACAAAAGTTATAGCAAAACAATCTATTTTCACCACTTTCCATTCTCATTTTGTAAACAGCCCTCTTGGCATTCTACCAAAAACCTTTTGTCATCTATAGCAGTTTGCAGAGGGAATAATCTGGCTCCCGCTTTAATGAGCAAGTGTGTGTCTGCTAGTGCCACAAATGGGCATGTTTCATTAAAGGACTTCAGCTTATCACTGCAAAATCTTGTCTTCCATTATTTATGTCAGCCTGAAGTCTAGTTAGCAGGCAATCTATTAATCATCGTTTGCATAGAACACTTCCCTTTTTTGTGAATGTATTCACGATTTATTCAACATGTTCTCTGTAAATGCACAGGGCACAAGCAAAGTTTCTTCGTCTTTGCTACATTCTTTTTAAGATGCTGAACATAATTCATATATTTCCCACCTGGTGAAAGGTGAATAAGATGTAAAGAGAGGTGGTGTAAGAAGAGCAAGAAACTTCTCAAATGGTAGCTGGCATTCAATATTGCACTTAATGATTCACAAACTTGGGCTATGGATCCATAACTGTTCCTAATTCCATGCCCCTCACCACCAGCTAATCTTAACAGCTAGCAGCCATATTGAGTAAAGAAGTGAAGTTGGGCTGCTGATGTGTCCAACAAGTGGGGAGCAAGTGGGGCTGTAACAATCAAAAGTAAAACCCCGGGTCAGAATACCTCATTAGTGGGAAAGGTCTGGAAATACTGTTTTTTGTCCTAAATTTATGTCAGCCTGAAGTCTAGTTAGCAGGCAATCTATTAATCATCGTTTGCATAGAACACTTCCCTTTTTTGTGAATGTATTGTTTAGTCTGGCTGTTTAGTATAAAGGAGAGCTTGATAGTTAGATGAAGTCAGGAGGTATTACTTAACAATCCATGCACAGAAAATGGCTGATATAGAACATAGGCATCTATCTTTTCCTGCCAAAAAAGAGGGAAGGGGATAATTCATAATCAGAGGAGATGATACCATGACAACTTGTGTATGGGTCAATTCAACAACAATGTCACACACGACACAAGTTCTTGGTTTCCCTTCAATACATGAATTGACATGAAGTTGGAAAAGATTGTATTTAAGGAAACGAAAGAAATTGATTTTGCATTTACTATTTTAATGAATTCTGAAATGCATGATTATTGAGAAAATTGCTTACAAATCTTTGGTTTCCCATCATCATCAGAAGAAAAACCTTAAGCATCAAATTCTATACAGCAATACACTTAACTCAAAATGAATATATTTGAAAAATGCTCAGATGCAATCTTTAGGGGATTGGAAAATATGTTTTTAAAAGTGTACTTTGAGGGTAAATGTAAAGCCAAATGCATATATTTGTAAAAATGGGATGGGATGAAAATGTTGTGTGGATCTGAGAAATATGCCAAAAAGAAAACTGGCAGATTTTCATGTCCCTAGTTTGAAGAGACATGTAGTGATATAAAGTATTATTTATGATGTTCAGTCAGCTGTGGCTTATTTGCAAATATGCAAATCTGTTATTGCTTGATTCCACAGTTTTCAGGTGATGAATATGCTTGTTTGGACAGCCTCTTTTATTACTTTGCACAACACTCCTTGCCCTATTTATGCCCTCGTGTCTTCACTTTCAAAAATGTAAAAACATTTATTGGTTTTTTTCTGTCACATTTCTATGCTTTTTGAAGCAGAGGTATCCAGAGTTTTGTAATATATGGACTTTTACATTTCACAAATGTTGGATATGCTTGTGACTGTGGTGGCATACAAAATTGCTGGCATGAAAAATTGTGATTTCATCACTGTTTAGAAGAGTGGTGATTTTATAATTATTAAATATGAAAGCCACATTCCTACATAGCAAATGATAGGATGAAATAACTGTTCCCTTTCTTCTTTATTAGCTAATAAAGAGTGTTCCCTACCTGACATGAGTGTACTCAACCATATTTAAGAAAGTAAGCTACTGTGAATTATTATGGCATGTAGGGAAGTGTAGGAAGATATGAGCCAGAAATAATTGTTGTTGAAAAAGTGATTTTTGTGCATAAAGATTGAAAATAAGAACACTTAGCACTTGTGGTACTGCATTCGTACTGTTTCATTTTAAATACTGATATTTGAATTTATCTTTTTATTAGTTTTCTATAAAGGATAATGCATGTCATAGGGTTAGTATAGCATGAACCAGAGTGGTATGGGAGGAGAGTGAATGAACTGCTCAACTAGGATTATGGATTACTAAGGTTATAATCCCCAGTTAAACCATGGAAACCCACTGGATGAACTTGAGTACATCACAGTCCTGAAGGAAGGTAATGGAAACCCCCTTCTAATTAAACCTTACCAAGAAAATTCTAGGTTAGGTTTGTGATATTTGAGGTCACATAACAACAACTGCAATAGCAACAACAACCACAACATGTATCATATTAATGTGGCCATTATACTCATTAAATGTTTCTATATCGTGAAAGGTGACCAATGCACAAATGGATGAGAAACCTGTTCCAATTTGATATTTTGACCTAACGCTTCATGAGCATTGTCCATGTTGGGCTAGGATTGCTGACTCCACATTCAGTGCCACTCCACATTCAGTGGAGTGGCATGTTTAGGGCATACATTTCAATTGTTGTAAGATAAAGCAACTGTGATATGTCAACACTATTGCTGGGACAGAGACGGTGTGGATCACATTGAAAAATATGCATTTTCAAGCATTAAAAAAGTTAATTGTAATTAATGTTTTACAGCACTTAATGTCAGAAAGGGTTGTCCAGGGTGCAGAACTCATTAACAGGCCTGGGTACAAATGTGATGTTGCCTAGAAACTAATTAGATTGTAGAAGAGTCCTTCTAGTTTTTGACTCTTCTATAAGAATATTCAGCTATGTTCCTTCAAGCTGTGTGTTATGGATCTTTGCAGCTAAGACAAATTCTCTTCTGCCAAGTTTAAATTTAGACTTTGTCATTCATTTATGTAGTAAAAGTTTGTATATGACCACTTCCATTATTTCCACATCAATTGGCCTGGTGTGCATTTCCAGCAGTACTTCTGGATACTGAATGATAAACCCTCTGACTTTGATCCTGAAATCAAAGCTTGGTTTGACAAACCCTTCTACTCTGCCATATTATCCGGATTATCAAATCAGATAATTTACATTATCTGCTTTGAACTGAATTATATGAGTCTAAACTGTCATGTAATCCAGTTCAAAGTAGATACTTTGGATTTTATATGGCAGTGTAGAAGAGGCCTTAGAGGAGTGCACGATGAGCACAAAAGCTGTTCTCAGTCTGATTCTTTAAAATTATCTAATAAATGAATGTCACATGAACATACAAAACCACATGGGCTGGAGTGAGACTGTTTGGTTGATTGGTTGTGAAGTACAACATCATCTGGCACTTTGGAAAGAAATGAAAACTGAGGCTGTATGTATCTACAGTGCCCTATATGAATATGATCCCAGATTATCTCCTTATCTCAGATTATCTGGCAGTATAGACTCAATTAATCCAGTTCAAACCAGATAATCTGGGATCTGATCCTGGAATATAGAGCCGTGTAGATCAAGCCTGAATCTCTGCTCACCCATAAAAAGAAATATGTTTTCTTCTCTGAGAATCTTGAACCTTCTTTGGCCAAATAACCTAAATCATATCCAATTGCCTTTTTGAAAGATTTCTAGTTTAGTTGGTTAAATCTAGTTCCCGAAAATATGGAAGTAAATGTAACTCAGAGACTATTTTGTGTAGCATGTGAATTATCTTTCATTAGTAGGAATCAAGGCAGAAAATGGTCACTGACGTTTCACCTTCTCATGGTTCAAAATGTGAAGCAGGCTACTGAATAAAGTCAGTATTCCACAAATTGCCCTCAATACTTTTGATACAGCTAACGTCAATATTAATGTCTTAATTTTTTTTCTTAAGTTGTCTTTTAGCTTGCCATTTATGTTGTCTCCTTAGAGTGCCATTATCCTTATAAGAATTGTTTGTCCTCCCACACCGAAATAACGAGACCACACAATTGCATTGGGTTAAATATGGGCAACTTTATTAACGTTACCTAATTAACTCTAACAGCTTTAAATTTATAACTGAATTTGTTGAGGGAAAGCCGAGGCAGCGTCCCTGCCGTCCACTCCTCGGCAAGTTGGGGAAAAGATCTGGTATCCTTTGAACAGAATCTGGGCAACCCCCAATACAAAGTGCAGGGAACCTGAATTTAATGTAACGAAGGCCTTAGACACCCCTCTTGTTTCCAGGCGTTTTTGTTTACCTCTCCTGCCACAGTTAACCTCCTGAGGGTGCCTTGTTAATAGCCTCTAAACCATGAAAGGGGGTACCTTGGATGTAACTCAACTAATAAACTTTTATCTAGCTATTTTCCGTGGCATCCTATTTAAAACCGCACCATCCCAATTTGCCATGTAACAGTATAGGGTAGGCGAAAAACCCCCCTAGAACGTAGGGGGGGGGGAATTCCTACCCGGCCCTCTAATGGCGACCGGCTATACTGTGACACAAGGGGCGGGCGTGGTGGGTCGACGGTCGCCAGAAGAATGATCTGGAGGGCGGGCCAGGCCAAGACCTGGCTCCGCCCCCACCAAGTGTAGTTCCGCCGGAACTACTTCTCTCCCTTCGATGAAGGGGCCAACCAGCCCTCCCCACCTAGCTTCGCCAGGTAGGGAAAGCTTTTTATTCTTATTTAAATCACCATAGTATTTTAATCATTCGGCTTCAGTAAAACATCACTCAAATGTACACTGCCCTGCATAGCTTTGTAAAATGAAGTCCCAGAAAAGATGTATATAACAAACATAAGTACCATTTAGATGACTAAGAAAGTTTTCACTGAGTGCTTCCAGAGTTTTCCCTGAATGTTTTTTCTATGACTTCATTCTACAGTGTTTGAACATATAATCTCATCTTCATTCAGCATGAGGTACAGAAGCGAGGGGCACAATAGAACTGGAAAGTGAGCAATAGCAGTGGGTAATATGGAGATAATGAAATGCTTCTTACTTTAGCCATGAATTCAATTCATTTATTGTAAGATCCCTATGCAATTTAGTCTCAAGAATCAACAAGACCAGAATACAGGTTCTACCAAAAACATTTACAAGCCTGGCTTGTTTGTGTGTGTGCTGGATTTTTTTTTGGGGGGGGGGGGTGATTATAGCTATCAGCTAAATACTTGGGCAACTCTAGATTAAATGGGACCCTGTAGCACTTCCTAAAACAGTTCCCTCATTTGTGCACAGATTTCCCCTTTGTGCTGTGGAATTCCAAACTTGGCAATGCTGTTGGAATTGGAGAAACATTCCCCAGGATCAGGGGCAAAAGCAGGAAGCAGGTCAAGACATTCCTTCTACACACATCTATGCTCAACATGATGCAACAGAGGCCAGAAACTCAGAGGTATCAACATCAAGACACAACTACCATTTCAGTTCCTCTGCAGCTGGGTAATATCTGGGGAGGGCAAAGGGAGGCATAAATCTACAGTCCTTCTCTTCCTGAAAGCACATCCCTCTGGTCAGCATCACAGTATAAGAAGCTTCCTTTTGGAAATTGTTGTGAGTCTAAAATGCTGAGGCCATGTTGTTGATCAAAGTTGCTGAAATACCTCCGTTGGCTACTAGTTCATTTCTATGCAGACCTTTAAATGCTACACAACTTGGGTCTTTTTTTAGCCATACCCCACCCAAGCATCTCTAAAATCCTGACCCCCCCCCCCCCAAAGGCATATAATTCTTATTATTCAAATGAACTCCTATTAGTGTGGAGGAAGACTAAAAGGCCATTAACTTGGGCTATGTTTGAACCTGATGAATGTTGGTTTTTGCTAGTGTAAATATGTTGTGCTTAATAAAGTTAAGTCATGAAACAGAACAACTTTCTTGTGAGCAGTAGTAATATTGAGACACAATTGATTTGAGTAATCTGCATGAAATCCAGGATAATTTCAGCATCCAACTTCATTGCATGTATTTGGTGAGAATATGCAAGAATATCCTGTCATCTGATATTAACTTTCTTGCAACTGATAATCTTTTTAAAAAAAATCATACAAAAATATTGTCTTACCAATGAAAGTAATAAAAAGACTTTTTATATATTTTGTATAGCTCATAAAGTTAAAAGGACACTGAGAGGTGTGGGGGTGTTTGGAATGAAATTTGCTTCGTTTTTCTGTGCTCATGCACTCTGTAGTTAACTCTGTGCTCTCATGACTCCCCTCTATTAGTAGGCTTTCCTCCTCTCCATTGTTACCAGCTGACCGACATGTACATTTGGATTTTAATTTTTCAAATGTGCATGTCATGATATATATTTATATACTGTATATGAGGCCCTTAGGACAACAAGAAATGCATTCTTGAAATGTTAATAACACATTCTCAAATTGCTACCTTTCAAAATCAGATTGCCTCTCTGTGTGGTGTGTGCCCCTTATTGGAAAGCAGGGACCTAGACTATTTGAAAGACCACATCACCTAATATAAACCAATACATGTTTTGAGATCTGCAGGGTATGACTTTCTTCTAGTCTCACCATCTTCAGGGGTGCAGTTGGGAAGGACTCAGAAAAGGTGAAGATATATTTATTTAGGTAAGCCCATTGAATTTTAATTATGGCACAGCAGTGTGTCTAAAGTGGTGTGCTGTACTTTAAACTTTATTGGAAACTAGCCATCCCCTGCCATGCATTGCTGTGGCTCAGTCTGTGTATATGTGTTTTGTGTGTATATATATGTGTGTGTATATATTTGTGTATATGTGTGTTTGCGTATATATATGTGGTTTTGCGCATGCGTTGTAATGTTTTTTTTTTGACTTTTTAAGTCTCTTCTGCTGTGTTTTTCAATGTTTTTATGAGTGATGGTCACTCATTGGCCTGATACATGTATTGTGTCCTAATTTGATGACGATTCATCCAGTGGTTTTTGCATTATGCTAATCCCACAAACAAACATTACATTTTTATATATATAGATTACATTTTAAAAATATTTTAAGTGTTTTTAACTGTATTAATGATACTGTTTATTTCTTCTTTTTTGACTTTTGTAAATAATGTTTTAACTTGATTTTAAGCATCATTATAAGGCACCTTGGATCTCCTCTTGGGGTATAAATTCAACAAACAAACAAACAAACTCTGCATTCAAATGTACTTGTGCATGTATGTACATATGTGTAGTTAGTCCTTCAAAGTAATTTTTGGGGCAGCCTTTGGTAGTGTTTAAAAGCTGTAGAAGAAGATCTCCCCACAACTTAATACAATTGAAGCCGAGTTCCTTGTATCCCTTGTCAGATTTATTTAAAGAATAAAGAGAAGGATACTCAGCTTTAGCATCATTAAGAAGGTTCCTGCTGCCCTAAATGCTGCCAGGGGAGCTGTTTATTTGGCAATTGTGCTGAGGAGGTGAAAAAAGGAATGTCTAATCCAATCCTAATGAGACTTCCAGCGTGGGTTTACAGAGCCAGTAGAGTTTATGATTCATCCTGTAGAGTGTTTCTCTTTCAAGTAGATGTCTGGGGCCTTATGATATTTTTAAGCTTATATCAATTTTTGGCTCTACACTGAGAAGAAAACACTTTTGTTATAGGTGCTTGTAGTACAAGGCTCCATAGCATCCTCTTTAGTATTTATTTATCTTATTTTGCTAACTACTGCACATTCCTGGTGAAAACCAGTGTAGTGTAGCAACTTGGGTGTTGAACTAGGACTCTAAACTGTCATATAATACAGTTTCTGAATCCAGATTATGTGCTTTGAACTGGATTATATGAGTCTACATTGCCATATAATCCAGTTCAAAGTATATAATCTTGTTATAAAAAAAAACAGAACACTCCTCCCAAAAGATGGACTTGACTTGAATTCTAAAGTCAAATATGAATTTTATTTTACATTTTATAGAGTTGCACAATTTTGGGAAAGTAGTATTTCTCCACCTCATCTTTTGCCTCATTTTCAATGTCCCTGCCAAGATGGTCAGGAAGGCTACACATTCAGAGAGATGAACTCACCTTTCATAAACAAATCACCTCAGGGGAGCAAGACAGGAAATACACATTAACTAATCCCAGACTGAAGCCTTTCCTATGTGAATACTAAGGATCTCATCATATGAGGAAATTTCAGTGTCCTAGAATGCTTTCGCCATAGTTGAGCCACAGAGCCCCATGCTGTTCACTTCTGGCAGGACTCAGTGGCTCAACTGGGGAAAACGTGTCCTGCAACACTGCCCCAAGTGTAATGGGAAACTGTTGCTGCCAGCGAGGTGGAGCCTGGGGTGCTGGGATCGCCCCGTTGCCTTGCCAGTTCACCATGGAGGCTGACAAAACAACAACAACAACAACAGATACTACACTTGATCTTAGCCAAAAGGCCGAGAAGCGATGGCTGACAAAACCAAATGTGGGACCTCATCATGAGATAAGGTCCTTTAAGTCCTTAACAGAAGGAGCTTGCCCACAGTTTCAAAGATATAACACCCATCACCCCCAATAATCACTTAGGAAACTCACACAGTCCCCTTCCTTGTGATCTCATATGTTTATTAATAAAAATAACTGGATGTGCTGAAGCAGAGGACCATATCTGCATTCATACAGTTCAGCACTTATCTCCTGGGAAACAAACAAAATCAATATGATGTGCCCATATGTATACCGAGGGGTTTTTCTAGCTTTCCACCAAATGTGAGATTGGGGGCATCAGGAAAGGACAATGCCAGCATATGAAGGGAATGCCATTTTGCAAAGTAGTTTTCCAGCTTCCTGAGGAGGCAAGAGATGAATTGCAGCCAGACACCAGGACACAGATAAACTCTGAATACTTGTCATTTACATAAAAATGCATTAGCTGAAATCACTCTTCATGAATTTAGTGACCACGAAAGGACAGGGGACCCCCAATCCTCACCTTGTCAGACACTCTTACTTTGTAATAACGAATTTTTATTTAACAATATAAAAAATACATACCATGCACACACAAAACATTTACAGTTCCCACCACCAACACAAGGATTGTTTTCTTTTACATTTACATTCTTTTTGAGACAATCATTATATCTTTATCTTTATACATTTCCATCCTGTATGCTATATAACATTTGTATCTTATTTCTTATGGCTTGATCTCCGGAATGATTCATAATGTAGTTCTTTACACTTGTCCATTTTTCTTCTGTTTCTCTCATTCTGTTTTCCTTGATTTTTAAATCATTTAATTTCACATTCATAATTTCAAATTCCATTTGCTCCACCATATATTGGTATCATTTATTTACTGTCCATTTTGATTTATCTTTCCATCCTAATACTATTATTGCTTGTGCACTTTCTATTATTGCTTCTTTTATTTCCCTTTTATTTCCCATTTCCTTTCTTTTCCCTAAAACCGCTATTTCCTTTGTTATGACCCACTCATTTCCTAGTATTTGATTTGACTCATTTTGTTTAGTCTGCCAAAAATATTGTACATATTCACATTCCCACATCATGTGCATAAACAGCTCTTTCTGATGGCATCCATGCCAGCACTGACTACTTCCCTTTTTATAGTAGTACCCTAATTGGCAGGGTGTATGATACCATTTGTGCAACATTTTCCTCTTCATTTCTCGTACTTTCTTGTACAATAGGGATGGTATTCCCTTCCATCCCTATTGTCTCTACCACATTTCTCATTTCTTGTTCCGAGATTTGTAACTCCATTTCTGGAGCAGGTGGGGGGGGGGGCAGGGGAGAGTCTGGTGCCCATTTGGTACCCATCTCCTTCTCTGCTGAGGGCATGCTGTCCCCTCTGCCACCCCAGGAAATGCAAACAAAACTATTTCAGCTGTTGCTGTCCATGGAGGGGTCATTGTGAGTCACTGCCATGCCCCAGCATGCCATCAGTCAGCCTTGAACACCAGCCCACCAGACCAGATCTGCCCTTCATCACAGCTGTGCCTTCCGCCAAATGACTGGATGCCCAGCTGCATGACCAGATGCCCTACTGCCATATGGTATGAAAGGCCTCTTTCCCTTTTTTCCTTACCTGAGTGGCTGAACCCCTGCATGGAAAAGGGGGAAAGACCTGGAGGGTGTCCATGTGCCTTCTCCCCTCAATAGGTGCTTTCTGTCTTGCTTCACCATTTCTCTTAGCTATAGTCTCACCTACTCCCATATAACAACTAGGCCTGGGTAACAACGGAAAAATTTGTTTCTAAAATCGATTCGTTTTTTGGGGGTTTTTGTGTTTCGATTTTTAAAAGAATTCCATTTTTTTTCTGTAAAAAAGTTCAATATTTACGAAATTTCGTAATTCGTAAAATAATTACGAAACAATTACAAAACAATTACGAATCGATTCGTTAATGGCGGACGCAACCGCGCAATACGCTAAAAAACCTCCAAATGGGACAGGGGGAACTTCTGAAGCTTCCCTCTCCCTCTGTTGTTGACTGTTGGTGTGATATTTATAATTTTTTTTCACTGATTAAACAAACAACAACTATACAACTTGCCCCAGACATGCGGAAATAATAACGAAACGATTTCAAAACAATAACGAAACGAATACAAAATGAATCCGAAGCAATTACGAAACGAATTTAAAAATTTGTTTCGTTTTTTAGATGCTCCTGAATGGTTCGTTATCGCTTTGTTATAAAAAAAATAACGAATTTTTAACGAATTACGAAATTACAGAAAGAAACCGCCCAGCCCTAAAACAACATATGTCCTCTTTAGGAATTTTCTAGATCCACCAGGTGATTTTATGCCATGCTTTCCTATTATCCACATTTTCCTGTTTTCACAGTAAGTTCAGAAATATATTCCACATAGATATAGGGGTCATACTGTATAGCAGTATTTTTTATGTGAGGTTGCCTTTGAAAAGTATTCAGAAACTTCAGGCAGTGCTAACAGCTACATCCAGATTGCTAACTGGAGGTAGTTACATGGGCCATGCAAATTTCTTACTACAACCACTCCACTGGTGTTTGTAAGAATAATTTAAAATGCTGGTTATAAATCATAAAGTCCTAAACACAAGAACACAGACTATGTTTTTAATATAGAAAAATCTTTATGAACATGGACCATAAACAGATGTCTACTAGGGATGTGCAAAATTATCATTAATCCTCATAAGACAAATCAAATTTGTTGAATTTGTACTTATTATGCGATATCCAACACGTGGGCGTGATGCACTCCAAAAACATAAGAATCGAAACTTACCCAATTTTTTTAGTTTGAATGTTGTAAACCTCAGAAGCTTCCCAAAGTCAGTTTCATTTTCAGAGCAATTCTTTAAATTAATGGCCTCTCACTATTAGGAGAGGGAAATACCAGGGAGAAAGCAGTGTTTGATGGGAAAGGGACTGAGAAAGCAGATAATACTGGGAAATGTAGTTTAGGAAGACAAGGAGCCCTATGCCAGAGAATTCAAAAGGTCCTGCCCTAAACTACATTTCCCAGAATTTTGCTCACTATCAGAAAGCCTCAAGTAGGAAAGGGGAAAGATTTGTCTCTCCATAGAAGCAGCCAGCCAGAGTCCCAATAAATTGTTGAATCTGCAAAGAGGAGGACTGATTAATACTCCTAGTAAGGAAATCTCGGTGCTGAGCTGGGAAGAAACCCCTAGATAGAAGTTCTATTGGTTAAGATCAGAGACATTCAATGAGATGTTGTGGCTTTTTTAAAAACATTTTTTTTCTCAAAACATTTTTAAATTCCCTAAAATCAGTAGATGTGTGAATATTTCTGAAAGTTGGGGGAATTATCCCCTGTTATCTTGTGTCATTGTATAGAAAGTTCAAAGAGATTTATTTATTTATTTATTGACTTTATTTCTATTCCGCTCTTCTCACCCTTGCAGGGGATTCAGAGTGGTGTACACAATTGCAATATTCAATGCCGCACATTCAATAATGTAAAATACATCAATACAATAAGCAAATAAAACATAGAGATCATAAAACTGTTAAAACATAATACCTAGTCCTAAGGTTGTCATTTGTGTGCTACGTTGTGCTTATTCTATATTGCACTACCCAAATGCGTGATTGCAAAGCCAGGAGGGAGGGGGGCCAGTCTGATATCATTGGGGAGTTCCGCAGCCAAGGGGCCACCACAGAGACAAGCCCAGTCTCTCGTCCCCACCAGTTGCGCTTCTATTGGGGGTGGGACCAAGAGCAGGGCCTCCCCCACAGAGCTTCACTCTCTAACAAGAGATAGCTCTTATAGGATTTCTTCTTTAAAAAAGTTATTTACAAAAACGTTGATAATTCCCCAATAAACTGCAGCATGTTTCACCCCAACAGCCATTACAATAAGGGAGAAAGGAGCCCCTGCAGATTCTCCACTTCTGCAATTTCTATAACAAAAAGTGACAAAATTTCATTGCTCTCTTTATAATACAAAATAGAAACAAAACACCAAAGCCCCCTAATTTTATAATGAATTTTGAAACATTTTTTTCATCGGTCACACAGCTCTAATATCTACAACTGTTCTTTTTAAATACATGTACAACATTTTTATTATATATGTTAAAAAGATATGGATTTCTCAGTGGCTGTTACAGACTCTTAAACTACTTCCTTGAGCAGGTACAATGTTTTCCTTTTTGCTATCCTTCTATCAGTAAAAAAAATCCAACAATTCCATCAGTCTTTGTAGAAGGGATTTTTTTTAAATAAAATGCTTTTAGGATTATGTTATGCATTTTGAATTTTATGTATTTATTTATTTTGAAATGCATGTTTATTTTTTCTATTTTGTAGAAAGCTTAATTACATGTTAATGTTGTTGTTTTATTTTGTATGCAGTGTATTTCTTTCCCTTTCTAAACCATATTAAGTCCCTGTCTGAGGGAGAATATGAGCTATTAAAGATGATCATGATAATGGGAGCAATTGTAAACAGATTGTCAAAAATAATGAATAAAATTATGATAAATAGGATTACAATAACACAAATAGGAAAAGTGATACTATTTGGCACATGGGAAGGATATTTCACTGATTGCTAGATTCTGTGATAGAATCTGATTGCCCCAATTTTCTGCTAGCAACACTTGATAGACTGTGAAACTGAAATAATAACAACAACAATAAAATCTTCAGTTCATGCTCGAGGATTATTTGCCCGAGGCATTCAAAATCCTTTCAGGTGCATATGATTTCCTCTGTTGACTTGCTCTACTTCTATTTGTCACTGTGGACTGGGAATGGATGAGAAATTCATTAAACTACATTTTCGATATAGCCATGTCACATCAGGGATCACAACACAGTTGAAATGGTTGTATGGTATAAAATCTACATTGTCCAGAAATATTATGTTCAAGTTATATAAATGGTTTTGCTTAATTTATTTAATCCATTTATATTTGTGTTCTCTAGGCAATATCACTTAATATATCACTCTAACAAAAAAAAAGTGTGATGTGATTATTTCTTAGTTTTTGTTGTGTGTCTCGACTCATTTCTGATTTATGGCAACTTTACGGTGAACCTATCACAGGATTTTCTGGGACTGAGAGCATGTAACTTGCCAGTAATCTTTCATGGCCGAGTGGAGATTCAAACCCTGGTTTTCATATCCTTAATCCAACACAATGCCTCACTTGATCTCATTATGCATATATACATAGATGAGATTGCATCTATGTATATATAGATGTAATCTCATCTATGTATATACATAGATACATGAATGAATTGTTTTTATCTGGCAGAGGAAAATAACATATTTCTAAAAATATGCATAAAACTGTAGCTATTTCAAAGACTACACAGAGATGATAAGATGCAGAGAGAGAGGCACAAATGGGTGTACAGTTTTTTAAAAGCATAATTTGCAAATTAATGTGAAAATGATCTGACACAATTTTACTGCAGAAATCTTGCACCGTGTTTGGAAAAGGGCCCTCCTACATGTGAAGACACAGTCTGGAATATCTAAACCCCTGGGGATGGCCCCTGCTCTAGCATCACCCCAAACCTCATTCTTGCTGCTTCTGTACATTGTTATTGCTGATTGGAAAACAATTTCTCATTATCTCCTTTTGGTTGCACAGCTTGGAGCAGAAAAGCAAGAAATTAGCAACACTGGCATGATTTTAGCTGATTAAAAAGACTAAACTATTTATCACCTTCCTTCCATTCCCCAAGAGGAAAGACTTGTGTTCCACACCATCTCTTTAAAGACTGAGCTGCTCTCATTATTCTGAGCATACTGGGTTAAAAATGGTCACCCTTTCCTCAGATCTTTCCACTCAGTCTCCATCTTCACTCCATCAGCAGTCGGTAATGAATCAGTCCCTTGTGCCTTGGAAATCACACTCACCAGATGCTAATCTCTTCTCAATATGACTCCAGCCTCAAAGTTATTTACACAGAAACTAGCAGGTTCTATTGCCAGAATAGTGAACAGTGGTTAATGTTTCTTCTTGATAATGAGACTTAACTCTAATTTGAACTTTTGATCCTCATAGCAGTCATGGGTCTTTATTGGTGCTTTGATTATCCATGAACTTCTACACTATCATCTTACCTTTCAGAAAATAAAATATTTAGGGCTAGCCATGTTGGTGATGCATTAAAATATGATAAAATTCAAAATCCACAAGCAGTGATATCTTTTGTAGGGGGTGAACTCCAACACATAAAATACATTATGAACGCTTTCAAAGCTTAGTACTTGCCTTTTTTCTTCCATTTTCTCCCTTGTCTGTTATGTATTTAGGAATGCAGGCACCCAAATTACCTTAGTATAGTGCTTCCCAACCTTTGGCCCAGCTCCCAGAATTGCTGACTATTGGTCAAGTCAGATAGGACTTGAAGTTGAAGTCCAAAATATGTCGAGGATTGAATTTTGGGAACTACTGCCTTAGCATTTCTCCCGCACAGTTTTTCAGTCGGTTCAAGCACGTACTATGTAAGCCTGACCTAATTGTACCTCTTTGATCTCTCCCAAATGTTCTAACAATACATAAGAAGACTTCTTTTCTTCCTCCTCCTCCTCCTCCTCCTCTCTTGCTCCTCCTACTGCTGCTCCTTCTCCTTTTCTGATAGGGACAAGTTTATATGCTACTCCCCTTACAATACATTATATTGACTGTAACATCTATCACCAATCACCCTTTTTAGTCAAGCTCTCGTGCTTAGTAAATTTTGGCCAAACAAAAGCCAAGCAGTTGCTTAGAATTCGTTAAACATGTGTATATTTATTTACTTACATTAGGGAATCTATCCACAGAAAAATGACACAATGTATTAAAAACTAAGGTATATAGAAAAATACTCCAAGTTCTTTTAAAAGCCTGGTGACCCTCAAGAAATTTCAGCCTATATTTGTGCCAGTGCTCCTAGAGCAGTACAGTGGATGTGTCAGAATAAGAAAGAATATGTATGCTATTTTACACATTATTTTGAGTTCTGTTACTGATATCCTTATGTGCATCTCTCTCTCGCTCTCTCTCTTTCACACACACACACACACACACACACACACACACCATAGCTCTTTATGGTGGGGGTGAGGAACTATGATTCCTCTGCAGACCAATTACAGACTGACCCTGGGTTACAAACATCCGACTTACAAATGACTCATAGTTAAGAATAGGATTGAAACAACAGGAAGTGAGAGAAATCTTCTGAACAGAGGCACAGACAGCAAAAACAAACACCATAAGGCTGTTAACACTTCCCTGTGCTAGCCAAAGCTATATATATCTGGCTGGAGTTACACTTTTAAAATGTATGTGTTCTGACTTCCATATTGTAAAGAAGTATTAATGCCACCGAATGCCACCAAAAATTGCAAAGAACCTCCGACAATGCTAATTAAACTGCCACCAAAATGTATAGAGACTCTGGTATTAAAGTCTCTGTTAGTCTCTATTTGCGTTGTGAGGTAATTTTGGTAGAGTGGAATGCACCGAACGTAAAATCAATGGAGATGAGGCAGTTTTATAACATAACAAAGAGAACAAGTTTATTGTTGAACAAAGCTTGTGGTTGCAATATAAAGATGTTCAGCTTGGCATATACTTGATGGTTACAATATGACTTGGTTGAGATACAATTCAGGCTTTTGATGTTACAACTTATAAACTCTTGCTGTAGTGAAGGTTTTATTATTCAGTGTTCCCTGCTGTGAATATTCTCACTGTTTGATCTATACTGGATCAAATAATAGAACTCCAGTCTTCCACCGACTGGCAATCATACAAAGCCTCTGTTAGTTCTTTTAACCAAAGCAATCTAACGAGGTTTTACCCTTCAGCTCCCTAGCTGAAGAAATATTCACAAACACTAAACTAACTCTACACCTCTTCACTCCTCAGAGTCTCTTCCCTGACTCTGCTATTCTCTCAGAGTCCCTATCTGACTCTGCTACTCTCTCAGGGTCTCTTCCTCCTGACTGAAACTTAACTGTCACTTTCAAACCTTTTTCTCTCTAAGCTCCTCCCACCTCCTCTTCTGCCTTGTTTCTATGGCAACATATCTCTCACAGCTGGGCCGCTCCAGCCATAGGCAACCAATGTAAAACACAAATACAGATTTAAACACATTAAAATAAACACTTCTGTACACATATAAATTCAACTTAAAAAAAACCCTACAGAACCTATCTTGTTTGTAACTTGGGGACTGTCTGTACACATAAGTAAAGTCAGTCAGTCCATCCTAATGGCAGCAAGGTAAGGAGGAGCGCTATGAGGAAGAGGATATAAACTAGGAGGTTTGTCTTTTCAAATCTCAGTGAAGAACTGATGCAAGATAGGGTTGGATAATACAAAGTAATAAGTTGGAGCAGGGCTTAGAACAATATTGGTTAGTTGAGATCTCAAATGGGTTGTGAAGAGCTGAGTAGGAAATTCAGAGAAAGTCTCTCATATCAGAATTGATACATGAAGCTTACATGCTTTATGTCTCAATCTTTTCATTTTGTCTGGCAGGTATTTGTTTATGGACTTATAGGAGGAGAAAGGCATGCAATAAAAAACCTGAAGTCAACATAAACCACTTTCACATTCACTGTTAAAGACACCTTGAGGTCCAAGTTACTAAGGAGTTTTTAAAAGGTTGCGGGGAAAGGTAACTGACAGAAGCCAAAAGGTTGTTACATGACTGAGCCACTTGTCACATGAGAAACTGGTGAAAATGTAACACTAATCAAAACTACAATGGTATTCATCTACTAAGAGACCTCTGGTGTAAATCACCATTCTGCCCTCAGGATCTGTTCCAGTGAGTTGGGTGACTGAAACAATTAGTTAATTAAGTCAACATGAAGTCCATAAAAACAAATCACTATGAAATGACTACAAGCAACTTGTTAAGGTTAGGATAATGCAGACACTCACTTATCATTAAGAGCAATAGCTGCTACAGTGATGATAAACGACATTGTAAATGCCCAAATTAATTCACCATGCACAATTTTGACTCAGATTTCCCCTCCAAACACAGTCATTTATTCAAGAGACATCCGCAAATCTCTCTGAATAGCATTGGTTGTACAATTAATTAGCTGTAAATACCATGAAATCTTGATTTTAGCTTCTAGGAGAGCTGCCAGCATTCCATTGTTCCTTTTAAGAGCTAATTACCAAAATGTTATCTCTCAGATAGTATTCCACAGGGGTTCTTGTATGCTCCACCATGTAATGTTCTCTCTCATTGAATTCATGGAAACTATGTACATTGGTATACAATGTAGACATGCATAGATAACCTTCAGTAGACATAATAACAACTAAGGAGAGTTTGGTGTACATTTCCATTCTGTGTCAAATCGATTTGCTCCATTATTGAAGTCCATTAAAAAAGCAATATATGTATTTTCGGATACTTAGATGTCAAACAAGTAACATTCTTTAGTAACTAGTATGAAAGGTACTTGTAAATACTGAAGCAGTGATTGACACCTCTGGTGAGGCAAAATGGGATAAATTTCACTGCTAGCTCTGTGACAACTAAATATTGACATTCTCCTCAAAATCTAAGTGTTACTATTTTCCTTTACCTTTGGAAATGTTTTCTGAGTAGTGTCTGAACAAACAAGATGATACTTTGCTAAGGATCTTTGTAATCATAAGCTATGTGCCATATTCCATGTTGCGGAATTTCTAAGGACAACCCACAGTTTTTAACTAGGGAACAGAAAACAATTTGAAGATAACAATATAGGAAGAGCTCTACATGGCCTCAACAAATGTTCAGCTACTTCTGCATTATTTTAATACACTGGCCAAGGAGATAGTAAACCCACGAGCAGAACATGAATGAATAGACCCTCACCAGATACAAGGCTAATTGACTCTGACATAGGAAGTAATATACAGCTATCAGGACCTACAAGCCATTGATATACACTTGTCCTCCATCCATATATCCACTCCCCTTTTAAAGCATTCCAAGCTGGTCATCATCATTACTTCTTCTGGTACTGATTCCCACAGTTTAACTAGATGATGCATGAAAATATATTTCTATTTATTTTTCCCTAATCTCTCACCATTTGTCTTCAGTGAATGAGCCCAGGTTATAACACTGTACAAAATAAAAAAAGAAATATCTTCTTCATTTTCTCTATGCTGTGCAAACACCTTTACCATAGCTGTGTCTACACCTATTCTGGAATAAACTTGCATGGAACTATCTTGACACAGCCTGGGATCATCCCAGGACCAGAAAACCAGTTGGACAAAAAGTGCACTGGGGCCACTCCTACCCCTGGTCTACGGCCATAGGTAGTTCTCTTGTGCTTAATATCCCATTTCCTGATCCCATGGCTGTTGTAACCTCACTAGAATCAATGTTGTCAACAAACCTTTATGAGAGAACTCGTGTGGCTGGTCTATTGGATGTGTTGATGATGGACTGAACCAGATTCAGGGGCCAAAACTCAAAAAACACTGGAATCTGGAAGCTCTAGAGTTGCCCCTTATGCCATATTAACAGCTGAATGCAACACTTTTGCACTTTTGCGACAAATCCCTTATGCCATATTAACAGCTGAATGCAACACTTTTGCACTTTTGCGACAAGTCCATGCTATTTGGCCTGTATAAACAATGTCTATTTCTCACCTTTAATGCCTTTCTATTTAAAAAGCCCTAGATATTTAAAAATCTGAAAATATCCCAGATCATTATTATTGCCCTTTCCTACTCCATTACCAGCCCTTATGCATTTTCTTTGTTTCAGATGCATTGCCCAGAATTGCATGCAGTATTTCATGGAGATTCACACCACAATTTTGCAGAACAGAAATATGATAGTTTCCTTTAAATGTGAAATTTGTTTTAAAACAAAAACTAACAGAAATATATTGGGTTAAATTATTAGCTGGTACTATCAGCTATTTAGTTAAATATATTTAATACTTAAGAAACAGTTACCTAAACTTATTCACTTGTAACTATCAACCATAACAGGAAGTCAACCATGAAAACAAACTGAGGAAGAATTTTAGAACTGAATATTTTGAACAAATTGGCTACAATGACATGCACTGCTTTTAGCCAAAGATTATATCTGCATATGCAGTATTTTGGATGTTGCAGAAGGAGGTGTTGAATACCAATTTGTGTAATATCTCTCCTTATTGGAAGCAGCACATTTCCTATGAAAGAGAACACACCCATAGCCATTTAGTGACAGGGGAAGGGAAGGGATTTCCTATGTAGCATCTTGCTGACATTCTATCATTTGGGTAGATGTTGCCTTCCTGGATTTCCAGTGCATATTAGGTCCTGCTCTGAGAGGAAGGTAGCATATAAATTAAACAAATAAATCTTGCTGGAGATCCAGGAAAACATGCATGTGCACTTTTCCACTCTGTGCATGGCCATCTTTGCCCTCCCCATTAAGGCCCCATCTACACTGCCATATAATACAGTTCAGTGCTTTATATATGAGTCTACACTGACCATACAATGCAGTTTCAGACTGCATTTTATGGCAGTGTAGATGGAGTCTAAATGGCTGTGGGAGAAGGAGATGAATTCTGATATTGGAAAACTGCCTTATGCAGAGAGTGAAAGGGTGCTGTGCTCACTTACCTACTGAATGTGCAAAGTGATATCCCAGTATCATAATGCAGTTGTAGATGGAGAAGGCATTTTCCTGTGCATTCAAGTATAATGGTCCTAGAGGACTAGCATTAGGAGGCCTATCTTGAAATAACTGTTTCTGGAGAAAGGGTGCTGAAAAGGGTAACAAATACAACCAGTTGGAGAAGCACTATGATGAGGAAGAGGGGAGAAAAATATAGCATACTATACATAGGCAGAATGCATTAGACCTCTAAGATGTGCATTGTTTCTGTGTACCTGCCTTTTTTGTAGAAAAAGTATTGTGGAACTTGCACTAATCAATATCATTGTGATCAAAAATATTTTACAAACAACAGTATGAAAGTTTTAAAGTCTGATCTTTAAAAAAATGTTGTTGCTGTTGTTCATTCGTTCAGTTGTTTCTGACTCTTCGTGACCTCATAGACCAGCACACGCCAGAACTCCCTGTTGGCCATCACCTCCCCCAGCTCCTTCAGAGTCAATCCAGTCACTTCAAGGATGCCATCCATCTATCTTGCCCTTGGTCGACCCCTCTTCCTTTTTCCTTCCATTTTCCCAAGCATCATTGATGTTAATTGTAATGAATTTTTACCTGTGTTAAATGTTTTTAATGTTTAAATTATTTTTGTACTGTTGTGGCCATTGAATTGTGCCGTTTTGTAAACCACCATGAGTCGCCCTCGGGCTGAGAATGGCGGTATAGAAGCATACTAAACAAACAAACAAACAAACAAATAAAAATTGTCTTCTCCAAGCTTTCCTGTCTTCTCATTATGTGGCCAAAATACTTCATCTTTGCCTTTACTATCCTTCCCTCCAATGAGCAGTCGGGCTTTATTTCCTGAAGTAAGGACTGGTTGGATCTTCTGGTGGTCCAAGGCACTCTCAGAACTTTCATCCAGCACCACTGTTCAAAAGCATCTATCTTCCTTTGCTCAGCCTTCCCTATGGTCCAGCTCTCACATCTGTAGGTGACTCTGGGGAATACCATTGCTTTAACTATGCGGATCTTCGTTGCCAGTGTGATGTCTCTACTCTTCACTATTTTATCGAGATTGGACATTGCTCTCCTCCCAAGAAGTAAGTGTCTCCTGACTTCCTGGCTGCAGTCTGTGTTTGCAGTAATCTTTGCACCTAGAAATACAAAGTCTGTCATTGCCTCCATGTTTTCTCCCTCTATTTCCCAGTTGTCAATCATTCTTGTTGCCATAATCTTGGGGTTTTTTTAATGTTTAATTGCAACCCAGCTTTTGCGCTTTCTTCTTTCACCTTGATTAGAAGGTTCCTCAGCTCCTCCTCACTTTTGGGCATCAAAGTAGTTTCATCTGCATATCTAAGGTTGTTAATGTTTCTTCCAGCAATTTTCACCCCAGCCTTGCATTTTTCAAGCCCTGCACATCGCATGATGTATTCTGCATACAAGTTGAATAGGTTGGGTGAGAATATACAACCCTGCCATATACCTTTCCCAATCTTGAATCAGTCTGTTGTTCCATGGTCTGTTCTTATTGTTGGTATTTGGTCCTTATACAGATTATTCAGGAGAGAGACAAGGTGGCTTGGTATCTCCATACCACCAAGAACTTGCCACAATTTATTATGATCCACACAGTCAAAGGCTTTAGAATAGTCAATAAAACAGAAATAGATGTTTTTCTGAAACTCCATGCCTTTCTCCATTATCTAGCGGATATTGGCAATTTGGCCTCTCGTTCCTCTGCCTTTTCTTAACCCAGCTTGTACATCTGGCAACTCTCGCTCCGTGTATTGCTGGAATCTTCCTTGCAAGATCTTGAGCATTACCTTATTGGCATGATAAATGAGGACCACTGTACGAAAGTTTGAGCAGTCTTTAGCATTTCCCTTTTTTGGTATGGAGATATAAGTTGATTTTTTCCAGTCTGATGGCCATTCTTGTGTTATCCATATTTGCTGGCATATGGCATGCAACACCATGACAGCATCATCTTTCAAGAAAAAAAATTATAAAGAAGAAATTCTGCTCATTTTAAAATAAAAGCCCTTCTCCTGAAATCATCCCCGAATGTAAGAAAGCGCTCTCTGCATTCCTATGTTGTACATTTCCACTCTTCTAAATGTGCTGACAAAGCTGTCCTGAAAAACCCCAGCACATCCCCAGGTTTGAAGAGAAAATGATACTTTAGGGGGGTTTACTCTTTCACAGTTTTGGAGAAGCAAATGAGACACCACAGAATGCTGGGGGAACAGTTTCATATTAACTGAAAGTAGAATGTCCCCAAATATTATCCTGTCTCCTGTGGCTTCTTCTATTCAGTGTCCCTCTTTTAAGTAAATATCCTCCAGCAGGCATTTGGCAATGAAATTATCTTCATTCACATTAACCTTGAAGAAAGCTGCAATTACACATTATGATTAGATCAACAATGTTTGTGTGTGAGTGATGGAGATTCTGAGAGTAACTTTCTGCAGAATCCAGTTAGCAAACTTTGACTGTGGGGTGGATCATCATCCATCCAATATTTATTGGAACCCTTGGCAAGATTTTTTCAAATATCTTTTTACTGCCTTATCAATTTTATATGTAGGCATTGCAGGTACTGCATTTCAAATAAGACCTTGCAGTGTTCTTGGCAAAGAGGATTCTGGGGCTGCCAGAATTCTATCTGTATATATTATTTAGCATTTTTTCATGCTCCTGATTGTTAGGCAGTTTTTACGCTCAGTGCATTCATCTCATCTCGTCATTTCAAATGGCAAGCCATCAGTTTCCTAACTTATGGCAAGTTGCCATTGTTTAGTGTGAACAGCACATTACACAGGGAAACATGAACCCCATGTAATGAACTCAGAAGCACTGCATGGCCAACTGTAGAAAGAATGCATATTGCAACATATTTTCAGTTTATCACAAGTACATGACTGTCTCCTAGTGCCAGAGATGAAGATGTCTCTTGATATTTGAAGAAGACTGAGAATTAAGACACTGTTGATGATAAAGTTATACATAGTTGTTATTATCAACACCCTGCCTGAATTACACTTATTACACCCATCTAGAATTACACTAAGGGCCCTTCTACGCGGGCCCCAAACCTGGGTTTGTTTCCAGATTAGATTGAGGCATCCAAATAACACACCTACCCAGGTATGGGGCCTGTGGGGATTGATTCTCAGGATTGCCTTCTGCAATCCTGAGGGTCAATCCCCACAGCCATCCCACTTCTTCAGGCTAGGTAGCCCAATGGAGTAAGATAGTAGTGCCACCCTCTCCTCTCAGGGTCCTACAGGAGCTTGTTACAAGGAGCCTGCAAATGGAGGAAGGCCTCTCCAGTAAGTTTGATTTTGAGTTGATTTCAGATAGACCTGTGAGGGTATCAAGCCTCCACCATGCCAAAAAGACAGGATTTTAGGCCACTATGTGGCTTAACACCCAAGGGAAACTGGCATTTAAAATTCCAGTTTCTCTTGGGTTTTAGTCATGTATACAAGGGCTCTAATTGAATTAGTGGAATTTACATATGTCTTGACTTACTATGCTGCAATTATTTAATGGTTATACCTTAGATGGGATCAACAATTGGATTTATGTTCATCATTTTCAATACAGGAAAGAGTTTCTAAGATATATAAAAGTTCTGTATCATCCTTCCAGTGTCCTGGATCACTGTGCCCTTGAATTCTATGGCCACCTAGTAAGTCCTTGAACATCCTATTGGATGTTTCATAGTGTTTAATTTAACAGTACTGCTACCCTGATGGTCTTCTTGCTCCACCAGTGATTTATCATGATGCCTACAAAATGTCTGGTTGTTCTTGTGTACTTGAGGAAGAAGAAGAAGCCTTTACTTGCCCATCTGAGTCAAGTATGAAAGCTGCTCTTCCCCAGTTGCACAAATGAAACCAAAGGGCACTAAGGAATATCCCC
This sequence comes from Anolis sagrei, assembly GCF_037176765.1. NCBI lineage: Eukaryota > Metazoa > Chordata > Lepidosauria > Squamata > Anolidae > Anolis > Anolis sagrei. Next base: position 216,842,449 of record NC_090021.1, on the reverse strand, counting down.
TGTGATCAATCATTGATCAGGGATGGTGCAACACTCAGGCAAAGGTGGTGGACAAAGAGGTACTGGATCCCTTCTTATAAAAACCCTTCAAAAGCAATACATTGCTATAAGTCTAAAAGCCCTAAAGGCTCCAGATCCTGTCTTGTAAAATAAGCAAGGAGGGCCTGGCTAGTACTTGGAAGGGAGACTACCAATGGATTCTAGTTGCTGTAGGCTATATTTCAGAGGAAGGATCTGGCAAAATCACCTCTGGGTATTCCTTGCTTATGAAAACCCTATGGGATTCATAAAGCTACAACCCCAGACAATCCTGCTCCCCCAGAAGCACTAGCATGCACGATTATCATTTTATCACCAGCTTGTCACCTTGAGGAGGCCAACATCTAGGACCTCTGAGTGAGAATCCTGAGCATAGACACAATCTATCTAAGATAAAGTCTTTTTAACTGCTAAAGGCCCCTCTCTCATGGTGCATCTACACAGTTTGACACCACTAACTTCCATATGCTATGAAATCCTGGGGTATGGCTGTTGGTGAGCCACCATTTTTCTTTGGCAGGAAGGCTAAAAGCACAACTCCTCATGTCTCCATAGCATTGCTCAATAGTGGTAAAAGTGGTACCAAACTGCATTACTTCTCCAGTGTAGATGCACCCTGAGAGGTGGAACCAGATACCCCAACTAGGCTGAAAATTTATTCAAGTTTTTCTTCCTAACTTTTTTGAATTCAGCATTATTTAGGGATGCAAGAAGAGTTGGCCAACTCTCAACATACTGGCTGAAAGAAGTGAAACACTGATTAAGTTCAAATTTGTGTTTGTAGGAAGAGGTATCCAAGAATATGCCTCACCACAGAGAACTGAATATGATACATCATTAAAATAAGATTTTGATGTCTTGTCATTTGTTCCATGCACTTTTCCCATGATACCCATCACTAAAGAAATGTGGCCATTTGAAATTTCATGTCTTAATGATTACTTTTCAAATGAGAGAACAATTATGGAGAATTTATGGTCAGTGACTCCCACATTGTCCTTTGTGGCAAATAATGCAAAAACATCTGTTCATGGGAAGTAGCTGGGTTGATTTTGAAATATTCATATATTTTAGTGTCAGTTATTGAACTAAATAATTAAGAGTAGAGACATCACACTGGCAACCAAGATCTTCATAGATCCAACCAGTCCATCCTCCAGGAAATAATGCCCGACTGCTCACTGGAGGGAAGGTTAAATAGAGGCAAAGATGAAGTACTTTGGCCACATAATGAGAAGACAATGATGCTGGGGAAAATGGAAGGAAGAGGGAAGAGAGGGTGACCAAGGACAAGATCTACGGATGGTATCCTTGAAGTGACTGGCTTGACTTTGAAGGAGGTGGGGGTGGCCACGGCTGACAGGGAGCTCTGGTGTGGGCTGGTCCATGAAGTCACGAAGAGTCCGAAGTGACTGAACAAATAAACAACAACAAAATTGAACTGAATATATATATATATTCAAAATTTTCTAGGATAGGCTCGTTGAAGAATTCTTATTGTAAGACAGGATGGAAATGTTGATAAGAACTTGCTATGTGAAAGAGAAAAAAGGCAAGGGAGTTCAACATATCAGGAGGGAAACATTGTAATATTGCAATATACTGAATATTTCTCTTATAAGGAGTCAAAAGTATAGAAATCTTTTAGGCTTGGGGAAACAATTTTAAATATTGTGCCACTCCTTTCACAATGAATGTAGATAGAAAAACCTAACAAGGGGCATTTGGTCAGTCCTGAAGCATTATGTGTCTAAAAATTCTTAAAGAATCTGGCTCTGGCTATGAATATGTAGTAAAAAATAATGAGATAACCTTTCTTTGTCAAAAACATTTCAGTTCCTAATAGGTATATAGACGCAATCCATTTTCTTTTCTGCATTAGATCGTACACAGTGGGAAGGTACTAATACTGAGATGAAAATTCTTACTATATGTTTTACTGAAAGAAAAAAAAACTATTTCAGATTTTTCTTTTTCTTATTCTCCCCAGTAAAGAACATTGTGGAATGTATTTAAACATTTTCCATACCAATATGTCACAGATTCAGTTATTGGATGGTACAGAATGGTACCTAGTCTATGAGTGGAGTAACTATTTATTACTGCAACAATAATAGCAACAATTAGAATAGCCAAAGAGGCCGTAGTACTAGCACTGTGAATAGAGAGAAACCACAGTGTCTTTGGTTCCCCAGTTTCTTTGTCCCCAAATCCAATAATTTGAAGATTCCATACAGCTCTAAAGTATATGGAGGTATCTAAATAGATAAATTTTGGGTGAATTTTTTGAATAAACTTGACCCCAAAGTGTCTCTGGCATGTAATGTGACATAGAAACAGGTTGATTAGGAAGAGTTTTTACTTAGAACTTTCCATGATATCTATGATCCCATCCATATGTGGAGGAATTTATAATATGGATAACACTAAATTATGAGATATGAATGAACACAGCCAATCTATTGTTTCAAAAACAACCTTGTGAGGAAGATAAAATGGAGGGTGTGTCTGCACTGCACAATTAATGCAATTAACACCACTTTAGCTTCCATGGCTCAATGTTATGGAATAATGGAAGCTGTAGTTTTACAAGGTTTTAGCCTTCTCTACCAAGGAGAGCTGTAATGATTCAATGGCTATGAGCTATGGCAATCAAAGTGGAGTACAACTTCATTAATTCTACAGAGTGGCTTGTGCAGAGTGAACAAAAGAGAACTGTATGGGAAAGTGTGCAGTATAACGGCATTGCCAACCCTAATACAGTAGTAATGCACTAGTAGACTGACTGAATTAGAACCAAATTTTCATTCAATGCAGCTAAGGAACAGTATCATCCACCTCACTTAAGGCCAACAGGCTAAGGGGCTTCAGTGTATTTGCCTGGATTATGCAGCTCTATCCTCCACTACATCTGTCTAAGGACCTCATCACACTTGCCAATTTAAGCATCCTAGGATACTTGCCAGCCAGTTGAGGATGGATGGGCATGCAGCCCATCATTCAGCATCCCTCAATGTCTGGTGGTGGCCCTGTGCCCAACTGGCATGGAAGCAGCCTAAAATGCTTCCTCATCACGGGAAGTATCCCGTGTTGTGCTGGCTCCAATGGTGCCGGCACACTTCTGCCCCAGTTGGGCAGTGCATCCCTACCATTAGGACCTGAAATATAATGCTAATTTGGGCCATATTTTTTCCTAAGAAGAAAAATTGAAGTGCTGAATACTTTCACCACTACATTTCATTTTTTAAATGAAATTGAAAGAAGTTAGAAAGCTTGGGTGATATTTGTTGTGATGAATAACAAAGCTTCACTGTTAGGAAGAAGATCATCAAGACACCAGGCCAAAGAAAACACTGACCTTGTGTTTTGTTCACAGATTGTAAAGAACGATATTTAGAACCCCTTGCCACCTGCTCAAGCTTTTCATAATTAATGTGTTTCACATTCAGTTTTTCATTTCTAATAATAGACCAACTTGTTAGATGCCAGGAGGGTTTATCTTCCTGACTTCACTGGATCTCCAAGCAATTTGGATGAAGTCAGAGATCCTCTCTTTTGCATAGTTTATTTCGTGGTTAATAAGCAGAAGGTTGAGGTCCAGCCATTTCCTTCTGGAAAAAAAATCCATCTGTTCACATAAGACTGCAAATGACAAAGATATTTAAATACTGTCACAGCACTGAGGGGAAAAAATATCACAAGCTGTCTGCAAACCCTATATTAAGGGTCATGAGAACTCTATGACATCAGAGCCTATTGGGCATTTTGCTAACAGTCCACAACCTAAAACGGCAATGTATTTGGAATTATTGTGCTTAATTATTTTACCAGTAGAAAGTGGATGTGTTTTCGACATTACATATTAAATTGTAGTCCCTTATTACCTACCTATCAAACATCTATCTATCTCACAACAGTGATGGTCCTTTTCAGCTTCTTTGCATCATGATTAAAATGGTCGAATTTAGAATTAACATGTTAACACCATGCAAACCTGGTTAGCCTTCCACAAGGATGGCCATATAATCTAATGAGAAGTAGTTGCATGCTAGAAGTTTAATTTCAGATTTTCCTCTTTCACTTTAATGTTTGCATGAGAAAGCATAGTGTGAAAATCTGTCTTTCTGTCCATCTTCTATTGAAGAAGACAGGAGGAGGAAAAAGAAACATGATGGATCCAAGGTGCCAAAATTTCCTGCCGATCTTCTGCCAAAACTCTGAATATTCAGGACCCAAAGCATTCAGAAAACATAATTTCAATTGATTTGGTTAACCTCCATTCAGCTCAGCTCAGAATTTGGATTCAGGAACTAGCAGCCTATGTTTACACCAATGAATAATTAAATAGTTCAAAAATATCTTGGTTGAATTCCAAGATTAATGTTGAAATCTGGAACCTTTCATATCCTCAAAGATATATTAGAAAGGGAGTAAGAAAGTACTAGAACTAGTTAATTCCTTCCTGTGATTTTTCTCATTTGTCAAATTCCAGACCAACTCCTTTCTCATCTGTTTTGGTGGATGTGTGACAGCCTAGGAATAAGATCTTGCTAAGGTTTACTAATAAGGCTTCCCTTTCTATTTGTGTGTCAGTTGGAGGCCATTGCAACATGGCAAATGCTAGACACTTTAGGATATAAAATAACATGGACTTTTTGGGGAACTGAAGAAACTGAATTTATATTCCCTGTTGCCACAGTGGGTTAAACTGCTGAGCTGCTGAGCTTGTTGACTGAAAGGTTGCAGGTTCAAATCTGGGGAGTGGTGTGAGCTTCCGCTGTCAGCCCCAGCTTCTGCCAACCTAACAGTTCAAAAACATGCAAATGTAAGTAGATCAATAGGTACTGCTCCAGCGGAAAGGTAACGGTGCTCCATGCAGTCATGCCAGCCACATTACCTTGGAGGTGTCTACGGACAACACTGGCACTTTGAAATGGAGATGAGCACCACACCCAGAGTTGGAAACGACTGGACTTAATGTCAGGGGAAAACCTTTACTTTTACCTAAGTAATTATGAACTCCATTCAAATTATAATATGTAAATACACCATTGAAACTTTGTATTTCTTCTATCATTCTATAGGTAGTTGCAGCAAAAAAAAAAATCCCATATCCCAAGTTAATTGCTGTTTTGAAGTGGAGAAAAATTTATCCAGGAGATAACTGGGAAAGGAAGCATGCCTCTCCTTGTATAAGTTTTCACAATGCAAACTCCCACCCCCCCACCCTCAATTCAAATAGGCCATTCAGTCCCTAGTGGGAGATCAGAGACATGTTTGATATGGAGAACCAGTTGCACAATGATTACATACTCAACTGAGACCCCCTCGGATCCTTAGGAATTTTTAGTTAATATGATCATATTGTTTCTTAAATTAAGTACATAATTAGATGCTTCTGTGATTCTCTCACCACTTTTACAAGATATAAAAAGGCCATTGGGGACCATTTGTGTGGGACAGCAATTTTATGGTAAAGCATAGAAAACTTTTGTTGGTGTGTCTACACTACTATTTCATGCACTGTATTTCGTATAATGCAGATCAATGCAGTTACTGCATTATCACAAATCCTTGTTCCATAATAAGCCACATTTTTCAAACTCCAATTATCACAGGGACAGAAAGGGAGGTGAAAACTTCTGAACAGGGGCACAGACAGCAAAACAAACACCTCAGGGTATTAACCCTTCCATATGCTATCCAAAGATAGATAGATAGATAGATAGATAGATAGCTGGAGTTCCACTTTAAAATGTACCTGTTCTGAATTCAACTTAAGTTACAAGCTAGAACCTATCAAGTTTGTAACTTGGGTACTGCCGGTATTTGAGTGCTTTCTGTAGTTTGTAGTTTAAAAATCATGCACAAAGGAAGGACAAACTGATTGCGACCCAAATTTGAAGATAAGAAACAAGGAAGATTTGTCCTATTCCAAATTTATCCTACTCACTCTCTGAAAATAATGGTGACTCTGTTACAATGTATACACACTATTGTTTCATGGAAGGCATCACCCCCATCATATATTAATGTTCTTTTCAATCCACCTTTGATGGAAGGCTAACTGTAGATATAACCAAAACATGCACAGAAGTAAAGTAACTCTGATTACATTTTTCCCCTCAAAAATGGGTTTTGTTTAAAGAAACAATCCTAACCATTAAGAAGTTCAGTTACAGGAAAGCAACTGGCTGAAATTCAGCAGCACCTGCAAACATGCTATCACCTTAATTTGTCCAAATCAGATGTTTCTAGCTCAAAGAAGACATTATGGGCTATGCTCATTAAGAAAAGGTCACCTATAATAATGCTCATTTACATGGATACAGAAAGGAAATTTTATATTTTTTAAAATATAAAATTATTTTGGTCTCACCTGAGGTCACATTGAATATTAGGGATTTCTTATCTTCCCTTCTGTTCCACTAATAATCTCAGTAATAAATGAGTATCACTGAATTTTAGGGGTCCCATCTCCTCAGGAACATACATATTAATGGCACCAGTTGTTCACAGAATGATGTGTTACCATTGACTTGTATTAAATAGTTTGAAATGATCTAATAATAATAATGGTTCATGCTAGGTTATTTTTTATCTGGGGCTTTCAAAGTCCTTTACAACCATAAATAATTGGACTTCCAGCGGTAATTAAGCCTCAAAACAGTTATATGAAACAGATATTAAGCAGATGGGAGGAAAATGAGCCATGGAAATGCAGCGGCACAGTCAAGGTCAGTCCATAAGTGTGAGACCCAATGGCAATGGCGGATAGAGCACACTGAAAGTTTCTTTTATTTGCATTCAGGCAATGAAGTCTTAGCAATATGCCTTTATTCAGAAGAAACAATCTCTTCTTTCTACTTTTTCAGGGACCAACCAAGTATTTCAAAAGAGAATTTAAAACAGAAAAGTTCATGTACGCAGAACAAATTCTTTTATTTCACAGCTTGTGTTGCAACAAACATCCACCCACTCACACAAATGCATTAAAGACCAGATTAATACTGTTGTGTACAATTTAACAGGTGTAATTGGTTGACAGGGAAGTTTCTCTGTCACAACTAGCCAAAGCCCCCTCATTTTATCTTTTGTTGTTGTTCCAAGTTACTCCATGATCAATACAAAATAGCAAAAAAAAAAAAACTCAGAGAAATTCATATTAGTATACAAAGTATTTGAGCATAGGTGAAAGAGAGAGAGAGAGAGAGAGAGAGACATGTTACCCAACATATTTCTTCAGTTATAAAAAAAACCCTCTGCAGACAAAATAGCCAAACCATTCACCAAAGAGATTTTTTTAATACACAGTTTAGATATTTCTTTTGAAAAGTTTAGTACTAGCACCATCAGTCCTTCAATCTTAGAACATCATTTTTTAAAACCAAAACAGATTACTACTACTACTACTACTACTACTACTACTACTACCCCACTTTAACTCTCTAAAAAGATACCCAAAGCAGCTAACACTAAAAGAGAAAGGAATATACAGGACATGAGACTAATATTTGGATGATAAATTTGTACAATTTGAATAATTTAAGAACAAACTAAACCAATAAATTCATAATCACAACAGTTCTTACAAATAATTCCATTCCAGACAAAATTAAACAAAACTGATATCCCCATACCCAGAGATTTAACTCTATTCCAAACATGACAATATCAGATATAAAATAATATAACAAGTTGCAAAACTATATTAAATATTTCCAAAGAACATTGTTGGGAGTCAGAATTAAGTATACATATATCAGAAAATCAATGGTATTTCATTTGGAAAATGCCAGTTTAAAAAGCAATAGCCACTCGGGTTAAAGAAAATGCATGAAGAAATATATTCATAAATAATATTACCCACTCATTTTTTTAAGATTCACAATTTAGTGTTAAAGCTATATTGGGGATGTCACATCAAAATAGATTATTGGAATCGTATGTAGCTAATGTGTCCAAAATATGTCAAGTTTGGGGCAATATATTATAATGGATAAGGCCAATCATGGGCCAAGAAGTTCACATTAGAAGAGCACTTTTACTATTTTCTATTTTCAAGAGTAAGGGTTGATAAGTTGATAGTAAGGATTTGATAGCAGTTATTATAAGACTAGACTGTTCATGACAAAAGTCTTCCTTTTCTTCTCATGCCTCCTATGCAGCCCAGATTCCCCAGGTCTGTGAGGTCAGATAGACATTTTGATACTTCTTACATTTACAAATTAAATTGAGGCATGCAAACCAATGGCCACGGTAGTCCACGCTCTGGTTACATCCCGCCTTGACTACTGCAACGCTCTCTACGTGGGGTTGCCTTTGAAGACGGCCCGGAAGCTCCAATTAGTCCAACGGGCGGCAGCCATGGTATTAACAGGAGCAGGGCGCAGGGAGCATACAACTCCTCTGCTGTACCAGCTCCACTGGCTACCGATTAGCTACCGAGCCCAATTCAAAGTGCTGGCTTTGACCTTTAAAGCCCTAAACGGTTCTGGCCCTACATACCTATCCGAACGTATCTCGGCCTATCAGCCCACCAGGACCCTAAGATCTTCAGGAGAAGCCCTTCTCTCCATCCCGCCTGCTTCACAAGTGCGGCTTGCGGGAACGAGAGATAGGGCCTTTTCTGTGGTGGCCCCCCGGCTTTGGAATGCCCTCCCTACTGAAATAAGATCAGCCACCTCGCTAATGGCATTTCGGAAAAAACTGAAAACTTGGATGTTCGAGCAAGTTTTCAACTAATTCCGATGTGATGATGTTTTGATCATGGACTAGCAATCAAGGATAACGAATTGGATTACGACTTTAACTATGAGATGTTCCGGTCTGTATTGGTGGCCCAATACTATGTATGTATATGTATGTATTTTTATATTTTATTTTATATTTTTAAAGTGAATATTGTATTTTTAAATATGTTGTAAACCGCAATGAGTCGCCGCACAGGCTGAGATATTAGCGGTATACAAGTGTACTAAATAAATAAATAAATAAATATATTTTTGTAATGATTGATATTGGTTTATTTTACCTTATCAAAGATAAGGTAAACTAGACAATGATATCTGGTATTAGCAGACCTAGATCTTCAAATGCTTCCAGTACAATACCTTTTACCTTTACTGATTTTTGTAATTTACCTTTTATCCAGACTTTGGGCAGGTGAAAAATAATTACTTTCATAGTCTTTTCTTCTATGATGTATAAGGCTATTTTAAAACTTTAAAAGAACACATGGGTTTTTGACAGAGGCGGCTCAACCCATTACGCAAAGTAAGCATTTGCAGTATAGTTGATTTTGCCCAGGGGCACTCTTGAGGCGCTCTTGGGGGAAAATAGACCTTGACATATGTGAGTTGTAGTTACTGGGATGTATAGTTCGCGTACAATCAAAGGGCCGCCTCTGTTTTTTGAGAATAGCATATCCTAAATATACAGCAATTTAATGAAAGTTTTTTTGATCTTTGGGTTTCATTATCACCATTTCATGCTTCTCTAAAATAGTGGTCATTCCTATCCTTCATAAGTTTGCATGTGAGTGATTAATGATCCAAATATATACAAGCTGTAGTAGTAGTAAATAAATATTCAACTTGCCCCCATATCATTAAAGAAGGAAAACATAGATGAAAAATAACCAATCTGTGGTTGATTATGGATCAAACAGACAGCTTTCATGAATTTGACTTTGCATTGAGAAATATGTCTCCTTCCTGTTCAGCATAAATCCAGTGCAAGTTCTGGCCCAAGTTACCTATCCGATCGCATCTCCACCTATGAACCCACTAGGACTTTGAGATCTTCCGGGGAGGCACTGCTCTCGATCCCGCCTGCAACACAGGCACGACTGGTGGGGATGAGAGACAGGGCCTTCTCGGTGGTGGCCCCTCGGCTGTGGAATGCCCTTCCCACGGACATCAGATTGGCTCCCTCCTTGTTGGTATTCCGGAGAAAGGTGAAAACATGGCTATTCGAACAGGCGTTTGAATAAGCAGTGCAATGACTTCAGGAATGGAACTACGACTGACGAGTTTGGATCATGATTCTAGTTATGAGACGCCACTTGAATGTTTATTACTGATAAATTGTTTAATTTGTTTCTGTGTTAATTGTTTTTAAGTATCTGTTGATGTCGCATTGAATTTTTGCCTTGACTGTTGCTCTGTTCTTGCTTGATTGTTGTAAACTGCTATGAGTCGTCTTAGGGTTGAGAATGGCGGTATACAAGTGAAGTAAATAAATAAAATAAATAAGTTGGAGTAATTTGCTTACATTTTTATTTTTGTCAGGAGCAGATCAAACAGTTGTACTAATTTTTTTTAACAGAGCTCGGGATGCTTGTCTGTTCTTAAGGTGAAAAGCACATGTCTGTGTTTTAGATGGATTAGGGATCAGCTGGTTTTCCCTGTAATAGGCAGTAAGAGCACCTAGAGCTTTGGAGAGCTTCTGTTCAACCATCTCAAAGCTCCCTGCTTGAGCGGTGGCACGATCATCAGCATAGATTAAACTCTCTGTCCCTTCTGGCAGTGGCTGGTCATTTGTGTAAATGTTGAACATGGATGGAGCAAGCACGCTCCCCTGAGGCAGGCAATTCTTCTGTTTTCGCCATCTGCTTCTTTGGCCCTGGAATTCAACAAAAAGGCTCCTGTTTTGTTGCAGATTTCCTATGAGGCGGGTGAGGTGGTAGTCCTTTGTGATACTATACATTTTTCTCAGGAGGAGGTGGTGGTTTACAGTATCATAAGCCTCTGACAGGTCTATGAAGATAGCTCCTGTGATCTGCTGCCTTTCAAAGCCATCTTTTATGTGCTGAGTCAGGTTCAGCACTTGTGATGTGCAGCTTTTGCCCTTCCTGAAGCCAGCTTGCTGTGGAATCAGACATGAGTAATTTTTTTTCTAATTCTAGGCAAAATTTGCTTACATGATCTGTTGGTAAAATCCATTCCTTTCTCTAAGTCAAGAAATGTCATGGGCTCCTCTGCCTAATTGAGATTTGGGCTCTTTCAAATAAAGTTGATTGGAGACAGATTATCACATTTAAATGTAGGTTAGCATCTTGATAGTGAATTACAACAGTGCAAGGCAGACTAGGGACCTCATTGTTGCACCTCACAGTAGATTCACCTTGCTGAAGACACCAAACTGCACCCAGCCAGAAGTCTTTATAGTTTATTAAAAATAAAAGGTAAAAAGTTCTAAAAGGCAAAAGTTAATGTTCCAACAGATCAAAATCACATAGCACTTGAAACTTAATCCAAAAAGGTACCAGCAAAAAAGAAACCCAAAAGAACATGACAAAGTCCTGAAACCATGAACACAATAACTGCAAGATAAATCCAGACAAGCAAAGGCATGCTTCTTAGTTGAATGCAAAGTTGCTTTGACAAGATTTGGTCTCAAACACACAACTTAATACCCTTTGCAAAACATGAAGGCATTTCTTTGGCCTCTGGCCTCCCTCTTGTTACCTATCCTCTCACTCCTTCGAACTCAGAATTCCAAACGGTCAGCCCGATCTAAGGTTCCCATTTCATCAAGGTCAATCTGTTCGTTAGTGTCAGCCTGTTTCCCTGCTTGCTCATTATCAGGCTGAGAACTGTCCTCCTTTTCTAAGTCAATCTGCACCTGGCTATGTTCCGTATTAACACTCTCATACCTAACTGTGGGAAACGGCACTTCTTCACTGTCTATAACAGAGATGTCTATAACAGGAACATCTTGAGCCAAACTATGAACTTGAGTCTCATCATCCTCATCAGTGACACCCTGTGATTCCAGCTGAGTCACAACACTCATCACATTGAGGTCACAATTACAGGTGATATTGGGGGGGATTCACCATAGATTGTGGCAAATCTGGCAGGGGGCGTGGGGAACCCAGCACCCTGCACCTCACATTGCCTAAAATATCCCTCACTTCATCCCACTGAGGGAAGCATCACCACCTGGCTTCCCCCCATTCTTCTCTATGCAACATGGGAAGCTTCCCGTGTTACCGGTGCTGTCTCTTACACCAGTTCAATTTCACTTCAGGCATAGAATCCTGCTGGAAGTAAAGCTACCTCATGTGATGGGATCTGCCATGCTCCATGCTTGAAGTGAGGTCAAACTGTCTTAGGATGGGCAATTTTGCTGATTTGATGAATTCATAAAGCCATCACAATTCTTGCAATGAACAAAATCACCTTCTTCTAAACAAAACATAACCTCACTCAGCAACACAATTTCCAAATTGTTGGTGAGTGGAAGAATGAGCAGGGATTCATCTAGTTATTATTGCTGGATATGGTGCAAGAATTTTATGTACAGCGGGCTTTGGTCATTGCATGGGTGTAATTCATTAATAGGATGTTAACTTACACCATTGCATTGTATTCACCAACACAAAAATAGCTGAATGCACTCATCTTCCCACTTTCCAACAACAGAGAAATTGCAGTGTTGGGGAAGCAGGGAGCTAAATAGGTTAAAAGGTTAATGTTTGTAAAATAGCATTTGAAACATAACCAGTACCATTTGATAAACATAAACATCTTAGCTGTATGTTTGTTATGTTATTATATGGTACTGCCACATACAGGTAGTCCCCAAGTTACTACCATCTGACACACAAATGACTCATAGTTAAGAATGGGGGTGAGACAACAGGAAGCGAGAAAAATCTACCCCTAGGATGATAAATTCACACCTGAAAAGGTTATCACGGAGAAAAGGTGTCTCAACAGAACCTTTCTTGCCAATTCTTGTTTCCACAACAGGCCATTTTTTTAAAATCTAATTATTACAGGGACAGAAAGAGATGAAATCTTCTGAACAGGGCACAGACAACAAAACAAACACCACAGGGTGTTAACCCTTCCTTATGCTATCCAAAGCTTTCATAGGTATATGTATATTGTATATGTATATTTTTGGCTGGAGTTTCACTTAAAAATGTACCTGTTCTGACTTACAAACAAATTCAACTTAAGAACAAACCTAGCAGGACTCATCTACCCCATGGAGCCCCTCTCCATTGTTATTTTGTGACTGATGAAGGCAGGTATGACTGGCTATGTGTCTATAGCCAAGTGCAGAACTATAGAGACAACCTGCAGGTCTGCCTCTGTGGACCTAATAACATGATGTAGTCATTCCTTGGCTAGAGGGACATTGGCTGATGCTCCTCTGATGTCTGCTACTCTATACCAGCCACTAAATTGCTACAGAGGGGTGCTCCTGAATGTGGAAAATGGATCCTCTGGGAAAGGAGGGAGGAGACATATGGTAGCTCTGCCTTGGCTTTAGCTATTCCAGTAGAGCAACTTAGCCATCTAATAAATGTACTATTTTACAATTAGTTTAATGTCATCCTGTTTATTTCCAAATATTTTGATCTGGTGACCCCGCAGGGAAAAAAAAAAGCTCTTCCCTTCTTCTTCCATATGTTGGCCCAGCATGAGAGTAACATGTGACCACATTCCCCACCCACGTCAGTTTGATAAAGGCCATGCTTGTTCAATATTAAGTGATCCACAGCAACACTGTGTACTTTTAGCAGGAAAACATACAAATAAAATATTAGAAGAGATTAAAGGCTTGCTTTCTGAATTCACTTGCTTGATTAAATACTTGTCTTCAAACATGACAAGAACAAAGGTAATTAAGGAAAATGTGTTTCATTCTGCAAGCTTCAGACATCTAAACAATGACAGCCTCCTACAGATTTCCTTGATTTATTTTGATTGACTCACATTGAGGTTCTCACTTGAAAACAACTCTCCTGAGAACAAAATGAAATATACGTAGTGGGAAGATGAATCTGACAACTGATACCAACAATTTAATCCTTTAAAATAATAATTAGTGATCTGTCATCTTACTCTACATCACAGGTAAATGAAAGGTCTTGCAAAAATCAGAGTAAGGCCTTGTGGAAAAGTAAGTAAAACAGAACATGGGCATACAGACTAACACCTTTGTGATTACTGTGCTCATGTGATACCAGTAGTAATTTTCCCTCTTTTATGAAAAGAAAGATGCTTGCTGGATATAATGTGTGTCTAATAATAGCCATGTTCGTGTATGACATTTTCTCCTAATTACTCATTATGTGTACAAAGCAGATGGTTGGATCCAATATCTTCCTTCCATGGAGAGAAGGATTCCTGCATGGAAAACTTCCAGTTTTGGAGATCTTTTCCCCCAGCTTTACTACTGCAGGGACCTCTGGTCCTCTCTGTAGCATTGCCAAGGGACTGAGGAGTTAAGTCTACTAACCCAATTCAATCTGAATCTAACCCAGTGTCAGTTTGTATTATATTATTGCAGTAATTTAATGCCACTTCAACTGCAATGATTCTGGAATTCTTGGATCTGTAATTTGACATGGTTTTTCTACTTGACTTTTTGCTAGTGTATCCATCGAAGTAGTAGTGCTCCCCAACAGAAAGAATTCAAATATCTCACTGGGAACCATGGCAGTTAAAGCCATAATCTCACATAATACGTGCACATTGCAAACACATTCTCAATGCATAATTTGACATTCAGGTGGTAGCTGATGCCTTCAAGGGAAATGCCATTGTTATGCTCTGGCATAACTGCAGTATGTCTTCATATCTTCCCTCTCCATCTTTCTCAGAGACAGCACATGTTTTATGTGTATAATAAAGTATGCCTTTCCAATAAAGTCTAATTAAGTGATCTCTGATTAGATTACTGCAACAAGATGTTCATGGGATTGCCCTTGAAAAGTGTTTAGGAACTTCAGTTGGTACAAAAAGGATGGCCATTGTATGAAGTTCTTATACAACAAAGTGCACTGGCTTCCCTATTTTTTCCGTTGAACCCATTACAATGTTCAAGTGCTTAAAGGTCTAGTTCATGGGTATCTGAAAGACTATTCATGTCTGTATGAATATGCCTCAGTTTCAAATCAGCTTTGAGGGTTCTGTTCAAATCACCAATGGAAGGATTATGGAGTTTCCTTGCATATGAGGAGCTCCCCCTTTAATCATGATACTATCAGGCTGCGAGAAACATATTGCTAACTCTTGGGTTTCAATGGTTGCCAATATATGGATGAAGATTTTACCTTTTGATTTTTGAGTTTAATTTTTTTGTTACTGTTCTCTTATTGGAAGGACTCATTCAGCACCAACATGATATTAAGAGAGTGTGTGTGTATGTTTGTTGTTTACAGCTTTCAAATCAACTTCAATTTATGGAGTTCCTGTGACTGAGAGGCCTTTTAATCACCTTTTTCTCAACAGCTTTGCTCAGGTTTGGTTGAGTCTATCCATTTGGAATGTGGTCAGCATCTTTCATTACTATCCTCCAATTTACCAAGCATTATCATTTTTCCTAGTGAGCGATCCTTTCTCATGATATGGTCAAAGTATGACAGCCTCAACTTTTTTTTATTCTAGAGAGAATTCAGGGTTCATTTGCTCTAGGAACCATTTCTTTGTCTTTTTTGGCACTCTAGGGTAGCTCTCCTACAGCACTACATTTCGACTGTCCAGCTTTCAAAACCATACATAAATATGGGGAATACAATGGCATGGATCATCCTAAGTTTAGCATTTAGTGATACATGTACAGTATTTGCACTTGAAAATCTTGTCTAGTTTTTTTCCTAGCTATGCTTCCAAGTCCTAGTCTTCTATTTCTTGACTGCAATATCACCTCTGATGAATGTTTGAACCAAGATATGAGAAATGTTGAACGATGTGTGTATGTTTATTTATACATTTAAAAATGCATTTGTTGAGACACTTGTGTTGCCTTATGTGGCTGGATCGATTTACCCATTTATATTTAGAAAGAGCTTGAAAAGTTTACTTTTGGGGCTAGAACAGTATTGTCTATGAAGGTCAGGGGATTCTGAGACCTATAGTTCATTAAGTAACATTTCAAGCTTCTGGAACTGAAGGTACAATTCCTTAATTGCAGTAAGAAATGCTTTCTGTGCCTGACCACTGAAACTCACTCAAGGAGTGAGGCTCAGTCATATTGCTGGATTCCTATAATAAATGGTAGATCCAGCCATTCTCAGGTTAAAACATCTGTCTGGGCACCAGAAACAGTACATTTGAAGTTACACACATGAATATGAGAAAGATATGCAATTAATATGAAGGGTGGAACAGATATAATTTTATTTATAGCTTAAAATGTTTTGTTCCCATACTTCAAAAACCCAGAGGTCATTTATTGTGGCTGTAAGTAACACTTTCATTTCTACTGAGAATAATAAACATTGCAAATTAAGTTGAATAATGACTCCACTATCTATTTCACTTCTATGCAAGAAGTACACTAGGGACTCAATGTGAGACAGTATTTATAATGCAATATATAACCTCCACTAAAAGATAGAGTTGCAAGGAATGTCACAATTATTTAGGTATTGTATTGCTGCAAGAAAAAGAAAACTTGCAACACACACATTGTTGGGGACAGAGTATGAATACTATAAAACAAACACATTTTCCACACATTTATAATTTGCCTTAAGTACATGTGTGTGTGTGTGTGTGTGCGTGTGTGTGTGCGTGTGCGTGTGTGTGTGTGCCTTCAAGTCACCTGTGGCGGCCCCATGGATTTAATCAGAACTTCCTAGGTAAGAAGGAGGAGGAGAAGTAGTGGTGGTGGTGGAGGAGGAAGATGTAAGGATTTATTTGGTTTGTTACATTCATATCCTGCCTGTTCTCTAAATGGTTCTTCCCCTCACCTCTACCCTTACAATCACCCTAGGAAGGTTACAATGAGAAATAATGGCTGACCTGAAGTCACAAAGGATGTTTCCACACTGAACAATAATAGCAGTTTGAAAACTGATACATTTCAATTCTATTGAATTCTGGAGTTAGTGCTTTTGTGATATATTTAACCCTTTCTATCATACAATTTTTGCCCTTCACAAACTGAAAATCCATAGGAAGGAGGCATGGTAGCTAAAGTGGTATCAAATTGCTATAATTCTGCAATGTGGATAGTAACTAGTTAAGACGTGCTGTAGTTTCTTTATCTATTTGTTGTATGTTGGCAAACTTTAGCAGAGAATAATTCTGGTAAATACTTTCTGAGTAAATTAAATCTAAAGTATGAGATTATCCCACTTCATTCTCATTGAGATAAAGCTCTGGGAATGTGCAGGGCCATGCTCCATATATGTGCAAAACTTCTAAGTGGGCAGCATGGGTGGAGGGCTGCTTAAGCAATTATAGTGTTTCCAAGGTAGCATCTAAATTCGGGGAGGTACTCTAATGTGTGTCTTCTTGTGTACTAAATCCAGAGACAGGGGCTAGCTGGGCCAGGACTGCATCAGCCCCGCTGGAATGCACCTCATCCTCCATGCTGCTGCCACCTCTGATACCTGCCAGCCATTGAGCTTACTGTGAGCACTGGGCTGTTGGAATCACATCTGTTGAAGTCAGAATGAGCTGCCCATGCAACCAGCAAGGATAGGGTATATTGTCCTACTTGCTAGTCATATGGGTGCTCCATCAACAGTGCTTGTGGTGAGCTCTGTGACTGGCAGGGCATGGAGAAAACAATGCAGGGATGAGTGATCATTTCCCATACCCTAATTAGTGCTGGGGGGAGGTGATGGTAGCAATGGCATCTGGACAGGGAATCAGGCTAAAATAGGCCCAATCCAGCTCCTTTAACTGCTGTGAAAGCCCTAGGATACTCTGAAGTTTCCTGCAAACTCTGTCTAAAACAGAGTAAAATTGGGTTAAGACCAAAATACTCCCTGAAAGTCACAATGCATCACGGAAACAACCAGCAGTGGATTCCAGGTGAATCCACAGGTGTCGGGGTATTAAGAATCCCCAAGTACGGACAAAAAAACCACTTCCATTCAGAGTTCTCCTATCCATGTAAGAAAGAACAATGAAAATGTTCTACTTTCACGATGCACAGTGATCATGCTATTTAACTGTCATAAGCACTGGGCACCATCAAGGAGCCGTGCGTTTCCATAACCCCCAACACATTCAGACATGAATTTCTGTAGAAAGTTACTGTGTCTCTCTAATGCATACTATGGATTTAACAAAGCTTTATGTCTAGTCAGCTATGCTGGGAGATAGGAGAAGCAGAACAATAAAGATAAAACCTAGATGCAAGATGGAAGCTCAAATGTGACAGCCTTGCCAATTGGCTCTTTAGCTGCTGTGCAGATGTTCTGGAAACTCCTACTCTTTTTTGCCATTAACAGCACCCTTGATGACCATCTCCATTTTAAATTCCAAACTTTAGAAGGTCAGATCTTTGCCCAACTAATGTTACTAAGTTATTCAAAGAGTTTTACTGGTATATAGACAGGATGTAAGGGTTATTGGATATGTGTTTGTTTAAATAGTGTAATAGAACAGGTTAAATGCTCATTTTCAGGCTTATAGTCAAAACCTTTTTTACACTTTTCTTCCATAGAAATCACACAATTTCATCATATTTCTTAAGTTCTACATCATAATATAATCCATGGAAAATTATCATTGTTTTCAGTGAGTACTTTGTCACATTGGAATTTACTCCTAGATAGGTCTGAAGATAGGCAGTGAACATCTAAACACCACTCAAATAAATTATGTTTCAAAAAGATAAATGGAAAATAATAAAATAATGGTTATCCACGAGAAGTATATTTAGCAACTTAAAGTATTTCCAATAGAGTGACACAGATATTCCAACAGCTGCCCTATATAGTGTTGTAAATAACTTTTCAATAACTTTAAGCATAGGTTCTTTTTATTGTAATATTCCAGTAAGAGCAAGGGTATCAGAACTTTTGCAGAATAACATTTAGACACACAGACATACAGATTCTATGTAACTACATTGAATTCACAAATAACCTACAGTTACATTGGCTAACAAACAAACAATGGGGATTCCACATCTACTCAGCCTTCACTTACATATATAAACATTCATTCATCCTCATGCATACATCACAATTTCTCCCACTGTCTCCTGGAGAATAATGTATCTTATGCCAGACTGCTTCCTTGCAAATCTGTCAGTTTTCTAATACTTCCAAAACTCCAAAAATGCCAAAATGCATCCTCTTTCCCTAAGAACAATGCCAAGGATCAGAAACTGATTCCCTGCAAATGTATCCAAAACTCCAAAATCACACGAATTTCTCTTCCCTTGAGAAAAGGAGGCCTAGTGTCCAGAATCCTGCTTTCCAGAGCAGATCTGACACTCCCAAGGTACATACACCATCTATTCCAATAAAGCATGGCGGGTGAACAACACTGCTGTCTGTCACACTTGATAATTATTATATTGAGTCTTTTATAGGAATATTTCTGCTGATGTTGTTCTAAAGTTGTAAATGAATTATAGATGTTTTTCCAGCCTGAAACATCCTGGCTTCATCTCAGTTTCCTGGCTGATGTTGACTTTGCGTAATTGGTGCTAGTAAACGTAAACAGCCTTGTATTGACTTCCTTTTTAATGTAAATAACCTTGTAAACCTTTCCTTAACTTAAAGAGCCATTCTCTCTGATTAATGTAAACTTGTTTTTTCCCCCAAAAAAGTTCAATAGTTAAAGATTGTCACAATTCATCAATGCGAGCAGTTCGGCAACTTTTAATTACAGTTCCTGAGTGTAGTTTTTTTTTCCAGCTTTCAATCTTTTTAGAATTCAGCCCAATCCCCATTCATACACCTTTCATATAATTCCATTAAATCCATACATCATATTTCATCATTGCATAGTATATATTATGCGATCTGGATATGAGTTATTTAGGTTTCCATGAGTACACCAGGAAAAAACAGAGCTGACGCACTAACCAAAAATGGAAAAAGACATTTCTGGCCACTGCTACTCCTTGACCACCCAAGAAAAGCTCTAGATCCAAGACTGCTCCCAAAGCACACTGAGGACAAACTTGCACATGTCTTTTGCTTGGTGTGATGGAGCACTATAGCAGGAAATTCCTTTCTTGCTTTCTAAGAACCATCTAAGAAGAATTTTTATCAAAAATTTTTACACACGTTTTGAGTTGGAAACAATAGAGTTTTATATGAAGGCTTCCATGACTGCTTGTTTCATTCATGAAAACAATCTGGTTCTGGCAGATAACAGCATAATACATTAGCTTTTATAAATGATGTGATTGCTAGTACTCTTCATTAGTATTGTTTTAAAAAGATTTTGCTTCACAAGGAGCATTTCTATTTGGCCAGGAAATCAACACCAACTACTTTCTTTAAGAAGATTATGGAAATATGATAACTGATTACAGTGTAAGGTGTAATTGTCACAGTAGTGACTCATCCCAGGTTTCTTAGGAAGGATGATCTAGGCATTGGAGGCTGTATTTAAAATACTTTGGACCTTGGAGACCTGCTTTGAAGCAAGTAGAGATTCTCTTTTATCACACATAAGCTTAACGAATCACACTGCTGATGTGATGTTAAAAACAGAGCAAGCACAGCAAAACACACTGAAGGAATTCAAGCAAGATTTATGCTTTATTTACAAAGTTAAAAGAGACTGATGAATGATTCTAAATTTTGTTTTTCAAATGAATACTTAATTAACCATTCTGTGGTAGAGCTTGGAAAATTGCAAGAGCAACAAATATGATGCAAAGGGCAATGAATATGATGCCATACCCTTCTCAGGCAGGATGACATTTATCTGAGGTAAAGGAAACTATGGTCCAACACAACTGGAGGACATCAAGCTTCCAATTTCACAATGACATAGGATAGTTTCAGCTTATCCATGTATACATTTTTCTATAAACTATTTAGTTCAGTGCAGTTACTGACAAATTTGGGGCATATTTTTGTTGTGGTCCCTCAAGTCATTTCCAATTTATGGCACTCTAAGGCAAATCTATCATTGGGATTTCTTTAGAAGATTTGTTCAGAGAGTTCACCATTGGCTTCCTATGACTTTGAATGAGTATGGTTCACCCAAGGTCACCCAGAAGGTTTCCTTAATTGAATAAGGATTCAAACTCTGTTTGCCAGAGTTGTAATACAATACAACCATTATTGTACCATGCTGGATGAAAAGTTGTTGGAATCAGATTTCACTTGGAATTTATTGCCATTCCCTAAACTCATCTTCAAAATCACTAGTACATCAAATCTGAAAATATCTGAAGATTGATGTATCATGTAATACTTTATGGCAATTTAGGTGGTGTTTTGTGTTATTTCTCTTTATCTGTGAATGTAATATTGCTGTGTGATATTCTTATTTGCCATTATGGCTTTATTATTTGCTTTCTACCATCTAGAGTGAGAACCAGGAGCTGGACTGACTGGTCTTTAGTTGTACCACAAACAGATAGTGGCATTTTCCTCAGTATTTTGTCAAATTTTCTTTGGTGCAGGTTTCCCCAACCTGATCTCCAGAGGTATTTGGTTACAGATGTTATCATATATGACTCATACAACAGTTTTTTCCCATTGCAAATCCATCTTGGAGTAAGCCAGTCTCTCTGCCTTCTTATCATACCAAGTCTTGTTGAAAGTGCTTTGAGGAAGCTTAAAACACATTTAGCTTACTGTGGCTGCAGGGATGTAATTTCAACCTGACAAATGGTTAGCAAGTAAGTTTAAAAAAGGAAAGACAAAGAAAGTACATAACAGTGGTGAAGAAAGGAGGGCAAGAGATGAAACAAACAGACACAATTATACAAGAATTTCAAACCTTTTTCAAGATTTATATACAAAAGGAGGAGCCACTAGACAAGAAATTAAAATTTACAGAGCTAAAAATTAACAAAGCTAACAAAAGAAAATCAAGATAATTAGAATAGTATGGTTATACTGTATGAAGTTACCACAGCAATAAAGAGTTAAAAAGACAATAAAGCAACAGGACCAGATGGATATACAGCAATATTTTATACAACATTTGAAGAGGAATTAGGCCCGTGTTTGCAAGGAATAATAAACTTAAGTATTTGAACAAAACAAAACAAATACCATAATTGAGGAAAGAAGCCACAGTAATATTAATTCCAAAAGAAGATAGAGACAATACTCTAGTTCAAAACTACAGAGAAATTTACAGATGGTACATAACACCAGAAAAACTCTCAATGATAAATAAAAAATTGAATTTTTGCTGGAAATTACTGGAACTTTTTATTATATGTGGTGGACTTGCCCAAAGGCTAAAGCTTTCTGGATAAAAGTGCATACTGATATTAAAAGCATAATAAAAAACAAAATAACATGGAAACCAGAAACTTTTTGTTTGGACTATTAGACAAGCAATATGTGAAACTATGGAAGTAACAGAGAACACCAATACCAGGTGAATGGATTACATTTTTTAAAATGGCTGAAATGAACAAATTAACGTTAACTCTACAACAAGATAATACATAAAAACTGCAAGAAGAATGAAAACCTTATATGGATTTTATAAAAATCCAGAGGAAGATGACTGCAACAGGATTTGTGACCTAAAAGTATTTCAAAATAATACATGGGTATAAATTATATAACTTGTATATCTAAGAGCTAAAAAAGTTTTTTTTAAAAAAGAAAAGAAAATTAAGTGAATACTTTGCTAATGCAGATTCAGAAGGGCAATTTGTACTCTTGTTAGAAAATATATTAAAGTTGTTTTTTTCCTTTTCCTTGACTTTTTCTTTTACTAAAGATTATATATAATGATACCCCGCCCCCACCAAATGTCTCTGATGATACAGTAGAGTTATATATAGTACTATTTAATTAACATAGCTCCGTAACTTAAATATTATATCCTTTTATGGTCTTTCCCCCCTTTTTGTACAATGATGATGATGATGATGATGATGATTATTATTATTATTTTGAAAACAAAATAAAAATTACTTATTTTGTAGAAAAATAAGAAGGGAAATCACCATTACTTGATTTAAATAATAATAATAAAAATAAAGAAGGAATTGGGATGAAAGGAAAACTTTGCTACCAGACCTTTTTGAAAATGGGCATATCCCATTATAGGGCTGTTCAACATGCATTCAAACAGTTTTTCAAAATGTTTTCAGCCACGAAGTGTAGCCACTTCTTTCTCTCCAATGCTATTGCCTATTCCAAGTCTGCCTATCAGAAATAGCAGTGGCAACAGACTAGGAATAGGCAACCACAGTGGAGAGAAATAACATCTACAATGTTTCCGCAAGAAATGTCACTGGTCCCAAAGGCACTCCTGCAGTGGCTACACTGTGTTCCTGAAAACATTTTGAAAGACTGGTTGAATGCATGTTGAACAACCCTAAAATGGGATATGTCATTTTCAAAAAGTACTGCTTCAACACAACTTGAAGATTGGTTCACAGTGAATGCTGTCATTCAAAGGCAAGGTTTTTTTTTTTTCATTTGTGGCTTGGAGTCTCCAATAGGCTTGTGTATTTGGGGTGAATTGTTATCCGTTTCTGTTTGTTATTTCTGTAAGCTACTCATATCCATTTTCCAGTGCCTCCCAAAAACAGGTGCGCTGCCGATTGGTGTTTTCATTCAGCATCCCAAAAAAAATGGTTCTTTTTGGCCTATTGCAGCAACAAGGTTAAGAAAGCACCCATTATGGGGGGAGGGGGACATCCCACAGGCTCCCCTTCCATATCCTTCATTAAGACCTGGATTTTAAAAACATCGGTTACCTCTCTTTCGGGATCTTTCCCTTTGTAGAGGAGGAGACTGGGTTTAATGCTTCTTAAAGCTGTTTTACTCTAGAAAAGAGGCAGAATGTGGCCTGGCTTTGAGGCTCCTGTGGTGCTAAGTCCCTCTCCCTGAGAGAAAGGATGAGGGAGGTAGGGAAGGCGGGAGGGGGAAGCTCCTTGGCCCTTGCCTGCATGCATTTAGCCTTGCCCCCCCCCCTCCTTCTGCCAATATGAGCTGGCTGTTGCTGCTGCTAAGGTTTTCCATGTTAGTGGTGAAGGAAAGAGGGGTCAGACCTGCAAGGCTTTATTTATTTATTTATTTACAGTATTTCTATCCCACCTTTCTCAGCCTGAAGGTGACTCAAGGCGGCTTACAAATCAACAGCAATTCAATGCCACAACAATCATAAATACAATTTAAAACATTTAGAACAAACATTATAAAAATCCATACAAAAATTCATTAAAACATATCACCAATGTCTTCCTGTTAGTCTCATTTTCCAGTAGCATCATCTAAGCGGTTCCATGTTTCGTTCTTTCATAGTTATGCCGCATTTCCAAAAGCTTGTTCAAAGTGCCAGGTTTTTACTTTTTTTTAAAGTCAGGAGGGAGGGGGCCAATCTAATATGCCTAAAGAAGGAATTCCACAGTGGGGCCACCACTGAGAAGGCCCTGTCTCTCGTCCCACCAGACATGCCTGCGAATAAGGCGGGACATAGATCAGGGCCTCCCCAGATGATCTTAAGTTCCTAGATGGTTCATAAGGAGAGATACGTTCAGAGAGGTAAGCTGGGCTGGAACCATTTAGGGATTTATAGACTAAAGCCAGCACTTTGAATTGTGCCCGGTAGCAAACTGGCAGCCAGTGGAGTTGGCTCAACAGAGGAGTTGTATGCTTTCTGAGCGCTGCTCCAGTTAACAACCTAGCTGCTGCCCACTGGACCATTTGAAGCTTCCAGACAGTCTCAAAGGCAACCCCACATAAAGTGTGTTGCAGAAATCTAAATGGGATGTAACCAGAGCGTGGAGTACCGTGGCTAAGTCGGTATGGGCGGAGCTGGCACACAAGCTTTAACTGTACAAATGCTCCCCTGGTCACCACCAAGACCTGGGGTTCCAGGTCCAGCGCTGAGTCCAGGATCACACTCAAGCTGTGAACTTGCCTCCCCATCCAACACAGGCTGTAATCATATGCCCTTACAGAGACCCCTCTTTCTGGGCTTGTTTGTTTGTCCTTATCCAGGCTTCTGTGGCACAGAGAGAGAGGCCGAGGGAGGGAGGAGGGAGCTCCTTAGCTGCACATTTCAAGGAGGCCCAGGAAAGGAAGACCCAATGATCTGGAGCACAGAGGAGCTAGGAGCACCACGTGATCACAAAAGCAGAGGGGGAGCCGGTTATCAACTCCCACTTGCTTTTGTGTTGATCTGATTTTCACGCTGGGAGGAGGCTTCCCTTTCCATGCTCCTAAAGTGAATGAAAAGAACTAAAGAACAAATGAAATGGGAGAAACAAATTCTGCACACAACTCAGGTCTCCAATGCAGCTTATAAGCTTAATGTAATAACATCCTACTACTCATACTACTCCCAGCCAGCATAGTAACTAGCTGGTGTAATGGAAATTAGAGTCCAAAGCAACTGGAGAACATAACAGTAGGAGGATGTCACTCTTGAGAATTTGTCTGACAGAAGAATTTCACTGCACTCTGTTACCTCACCCTTCTTAACTAGCTCTGACTTTAATTTATATAATGATCAAGAAGAAACTTGAAGGAACTAAAGGCTGTTAAGATGTCATTGACCTTCAGCTCCAGTGTACTCTTCCCTCCCAGTACACTGCTAATGCTGAGCCAATGCCTTTTATTATACAACTAGGGATTAACTTGGCAGCTCTCATAGTTCACAGAGCTATTTCGACAAGAATCCACCCACTTCTTCCCTCCACACATAACCCCAAAATGTCAAAAGCAGCAATGTGCACAGGTTGATAAATATGATCCAAATGCCATTGAATGTAGATGTGCATTTTCAAGATCAAATTCTGCTCTGATTTTAGTACAAAGAAAGAAGCAGATTTTGGCAATGGTGACATTTGGTTGGGCATGATATTTAAATCTTCCATATGCTGTACAGATTTTCTCTTGAAATATAAATGGGAGAGATAATTTTACATGGATCTTCTTCTAACATTTTTCTTCACCCTCTTTATAGGGCTTGATAAGAGCCTCCAGTGGTGCAATGAGTTAAACCCTTGTGCTTGCAGGACTGCTGACAGATAAATCAGTGGTTCAAATCCAAGGAGAGCGGGTTGAGCTCCCACTGTCAGCTCCAGCTCCCCATGCAGGGACTTGAGTGAAGCCTCCCACAAGGATGGTAAAACATCGAACATCTGGGCATCCCCTGGGCAATGTCCTCGTAGACAGCCAATTCTCTCACAACAGAAGCAACTTGCAGTTCCTCAAATCATTCCTGACACAAAAAGATAGAGCTCTTTTGAAGTGTTTTCTGGAATACTTGAAATGTATTGTTATAATCATTGTGTTTGGATGAGATCCAATAAGCATGCTGTGTGTGGGTGAGGAGGGACAATGTTTGTGTGTGTGTGGGGGGGGGGGTGCACTTTATTTTTAAGTGGTTTGTGGACACAGCTCCATTATGGAATCTAATGATTAGCTGTGGAGATGTGCTTCAGCATGTTCTGGTTTTGTTATGTAATTGAAGAAGAAGGAATAGAACTCCCTCACATTTTCCGGGCTGTCGACAGCCCCCTCAGAAAGTCACAGGCAGTCCAGACTCTGCCCACAGTGGTAAAGACACAGGTCTTTCAAGAAGACCTGCATCTTTCCCACTAACAAATAATCTCAGCACAAAGCAGGGTTTTTCTGCTTTGTGCCAAATACGCATGCTTTTCTGTGGGACATCATCTGGATGCCCCAGTTGAAGAAGCGGGGTAGCATGCATTTTAGGGCTTGTCTGGATGGGCCCTTATTCTGTGGGAGATTTTTCCTTGGTTGGACCCAGGGTCAGTATTATTATTGTTTTGTGTCCAGGGCAGAAAATGCTGCAAAGGAAGGAACCAAATGCCTCTTTCAACAATGTCTCTCCCTTCACAACACTCACATCAATAATTTATAGGTGGATCTCACTGATTTGACTATATATGTCAACAAAAGGATTCTAGCCCACACTATTTTGGAACAAGAGAAGTTTATATGAATCTAAACTAACATAAAAATATAGTGGGCCCTTGATATCTGCTATGGTTCTGTTCTAAGAACCCCTCTGGTTATCAAAAAGCATGGGTGCTCAAGTCTCATCATACACTGTGACATAGTAAAACATTGTCCCCTATACAAAGTAGTAAAAATAAGGTTTGCCTTTTGGAATTTTTTAAAAAATAATTTTATTGAAAGATTTTATAGGTAAGGTTAAAATAATTTCTTTTTAAAGAACTCAAGCTGTGGTGGATCTGTGGATGCAAAATATGTGGATATAGAGGGCCAACTGCTGAATACTGATTTCTGATTGTTGATTTCCAGATATTTATAGGGTGTATTGAATTCTCAAATTGAGCTTTTGGAAACAATTCACCATATTTTCTGTTTTAATACATGACTACTTACTACAGAAAGCAATAATTTGTAAGGTGGTGATGGAACCACCTTACAAATTATTATCAATGTCTAATGCAATAAAGCATCCAGTTTTACTTTCATGAATGGACATTGTGGCTTAGATAAGATAAATACATATCAGACTTAACTTCTGTTCCCTACAAGGCTTTTCAAGACGTAAGATATGTATCAACAGAACAAAACACCTCATTTTTTCCAAAGATTTACGTAAGCAAATATTCAAGCTAATTCTTTTAGCACATATATGTATGCTGGTCTAGATTATTGAAAAATAATTTTCAACCACCAGACAGGGATACCAGAGAACAAATTTCATCTTGCTTCAAGATGCATAAATAAGGTCCATGCTAGTGACACCGGGCAAGGCACTTCAGAATTGTATCTATAATTATTTGCATCCTCACATCAAATATGAAAACAGGGGAAACTATATGTGATGTAATGTATATTGAAGCTTTCATATGTCTGATCTGCACTTCTTTCTTTCTTTCTTTCTTCCTTCCTTCCTTCCTTCCTTCCTTTCCTCCTTTCTTTATCAACATTTAGGGAGAACTTACCAAACAGCAATTCAATACACACAAAGAATAAAACATAATGCACAATAAAGAAGTGTTCATTGAGCATCTACAATAGACATATCTCTACTAATTCTTAATACCTAATACAAATATCACATCTCAGGGATGCTCGCAAAAGTCAGTAACTAAATCTCAGTCTTTCTTGAAAGTTGATGCAAATTTGTCTTTAATCAAAATGGTTAATTTGTCCATCTCCACCAACTCACATAAGTTCATCAACCAAACTTCTTATGTTGGCATAATAGTGCCTTTCCATCTTTAAGTATATAAAAGTCTTATTGCTGCAATCATACAGGTTGTACCAACAAACTATTAGTCAACCTTGAGGTTTTTGAAGGCTTTGTTTTATCTAGCTGTCTCTAAGCTTGTTCCAAAACATTTTTGTTCATATTTAAAGGTTATGACCTCACCTGTGAGGATGCTTACCATAGATGCAGGCGAAACATCAGGAGAAATGCCTCTAGAACATGGCCATATAGCCCGAAAAAACCCACAAGAACTTAGTTATGACCAATTGTCACAGGGAGAGAATGTAAATTCACAGTAGTAAGGTATTGCATTCCCCAAGATTTCTGGTTCTTTGGTTCTCTTTTCAATCTGCTTCAAGTGTGGCCAGAAATAAATCTGAAAAATAGTGTAAACAGCAATGCAGAGTTTCTAAAACAGTGCAGTGAAGAGTGAGAGAATGCTGTACAGCACTGAAGTGAAATAATTAGCTTTTAAAAACTCATTAGGGTGGGATGGAACAAATAAGAGAAAAGAAAACCCAAAGACATCCAATGGAGCTCATTATAACACCTCTTATCGTGGATCTGCTTCTTACTAACAACTTTAGTTATTATTTTTAAACTTAATGTGTTGCACTGTATTTTAATTATATTAAATTTTTAATATATAAGATCTATATGCCAATTATTTTATTATCCAAATGCCATTTTTATGGTTACACTTTTATATTATATTTATTTATTTTAGATGGGAATACCCTATGGTCTAAGCATTAATAAATTATTATTTGTATTGAAGGAGTTTTCCATGTTTTTCTCCAATTAGTCCTCCACCATTTTCAAAAGATAAAAGCCTCATAACTAATTTCAACTTTAAGATGTCTTCTGTTATCACATAGATCTGAGTTCAATATTTATTTTCCTCTGAACATATCTACTACATATGATAAAATGTGCTTATATTCTGAGCACATTCCCAATGGTTATTTGAAACACATTATGTACCTTAGAAAGACTCACTGGAGTTAAATACAATTTGTATATTGTTTGTAATTTTTTTCTTTCAAATCATAACTCAAAATAACATTTAAACTTTTCATCGACTTTTCCCAATGATTTAGATGCAACTCTGTTCCAATGTCTTCCTCTTTATAAACCCACCTATCCAGAGTCAATGTGGTACTATTACTATGCCCATGATGAGTGACACTACCCTGTCTCAAAACACGAGAACACTTTAGCCTTGAGCCCCCAGTGGTGCAATGATTAAACCCTTGTGCCGGCAGGACTGAAGATTGACAGGTCGGAGGTTCGAATCCGGGGAGAGCGCAGATGAGCTCCCTCTGTCAGCTCCAGCTCCTCATGTGGGGACACGAGAGAAGCCTCCCACAAGGATGGTAAAATATAAAAACATCTGAGTGTCCCCTGGGCAAAATCCTCACAGACGGCCAATTCTCTCACACCAGAAGTGCCTTCACTCCTGACACCAAAAAAACCCACAAAAAACAAAAACCTTTAGCATTTGCTGGTCAATGACTGAAGGTATGCAGAGGAATCTCTTTCAGAAGCTGGAGAATGTGGTGAGAATGCCATGATTAAGGGAGAACTACAGATTGTATGAGGCTCCCATAAATAACCGTAGCCAATGTCATACTTACCATGATGGTTCACATTGTCAAAGCCAAAGACCATTTTAACATGCCCTCCTTTTAACATGAGAATATACAAGCTATTCAACCCATAAGGCATATCTAGTTTCACTGGAGAGCCCAACATTGGCAAGAACACATATATCTGCATATGGACATGAATAAATACTATAACAGAGGTTGAGAAGGTTATTTTTGGACTGATGGTCATCCTGGGGTGTGGGATACTGAGAATTCAATTGCATAAAAACTGTTCCCAGATCCTGTACTACATATACTTGCTATGACTACCCAGTTATCTAATTAACACGCTTTTGCTTTGCTTAAACTCCATTTCAGAAGCCACTTATTCCAATTCCTAAAAATCAATTTATCATATACCTTTCTTAATCTTCCCCTTAGAAATAAGTTCTTCAACTTGCAGATGTTTCTGCTTTCATTTGCTTCAGTTCTGTGTAATGGTAAAAACAGCAATGACACAGAAAATTGCATAAGTCATCCCACCTTTAGTTTTTTTTATAAAAACTGATGGATTTTTTTCAAAATGTAATCTTTGTATAATCAGAAGAAGGATTAACTTTGTCACATAACGTATGAACAAGACTATAGAACTCACACTAATATTTACAAATTGTTAGGAGATCTCTACTGTCACTCTGGAAAATGTTCCAGGACTTCATTTGCTTCTTCATTATTAATTTTTGATTATTTCCATGGGCTTATAATAGGCTTTGATTCGAAGCATAACACCAATGGGGAAAAGTAATGCATGTTCTGAACTAAGCTTATTTATAGAGCACTTGTGTGAAATTGTGGTTTTTATTTACACAGACAATGACAAAGCTCCATTAATTACGGTCTGCATTTCTTCCCATGGGAGATAGCTATGTAATAAGATGATTATGGATTTCTAGCACATTACAAGATAGTTGGGAATTCATTTGGTATTTGGAGTTCATAAAGAATTTGCATATGATTTAAGTATCCATTTTCTTTTGGTTGAGAAACAAAAAGATCTCTGGAGGCACAAATCTCACAGATGTTTAATGAATATGAGAAGGGTCAGTGTGCATACTAATACAGTCTTATCACAGCTTGTCATAGGAAAAGACACTGGCGTTAACCAACTTGGGTGTTGTGTTAGAGATTGCTAAGGGAGGAAAATCAGAGTTGCAAAAGGATACCTAGCAAGTTTTTTTCCCCTAAAATTTTAATTTTATGGTGATTAGGCAAAGGGGAAACTAATAATTTGGAATATGGGCATTTCCCTCTACCCAGAAAGATCTGATTCTGTACCATGCATAATATCCCAATCTCATCGTTCATTTGAATTTTTTTTCTCAAGAGATCTACATTAACCTCACTAAGAGATAGTGATCCAAGGAGAGATGGGAGGGAAGGTTGTCTCCTCACTAGTAATTTCCACACACTACTAGGGCCCTTCCACACAGCCCTATATCCCAGAATATCAAGGCAGAAAATCCCACAATGTCTGCTTTGAATTGGGTTACCTGAGTCCACACCCAGATAATGTGGGATTTTCCGCCTTGATATTCTGGGATATAGGGCTGTGTGGAAGAGCCCCTAGTTTGTAACAAGTACTGCAATAATGAGCAACTTTTCCATGCGGCAGTCACAGCACAGGTATATAAGAATCTGGACTATTTGAGCCTTTAATCCAATACTATCCTATTTTGTCTGATAATAGCTGTCAATTTTTCCAGGCAAAGACCAGCTGATAAGTTACCAGCAGTTTTTTTTTCTTTTTCATTAAGACAACCATGTTTCCTGTTACAGCAAAAACAATGACAAGTTTCTTGCACTAATAAATTTACAGCATGACTCAGGAACAAAGGTGAGTCTGCTAAAACCTTTTTGGGAATTGTAAACATGGCACAGCTTTATTAGTTACAGCTGAATCAGTTCTTTTGCTGGCTGATAGAAATGGTATCACCCAGCTGGGTAAACGTGGAATAGCAGACATGTGCTTTCACCTGAGTAGAAGTCACCACTTAGTTTCCTAGACACCTCAAAGAGTGATACACCTAAATAACCCCAGGCTAGGAGTCACCATTGTAACCCCTTCCCCTGAGCCCATTAAGGGGACTACACAAAAAAACAGAGTATAATGGATATGCAGACTCAATCTACTCAAAAGTGGATCAAAATTGCAACATGGTCCTACGTCCAATCCACCAAAGTTGTGACATCCCAAAATTAACACAAGTGACATATTCAAACAAGAGCATAACCAGTAGAAACAAAAGTATGCTTCTCATAACAGCATAAGCCCAATCTGCCCGTTCTAAGACTGCCAACCTCCTAAGCACAGCTGGCCATTCATCATCTATCCTCCAAAACCTTCTAGCTTTCCCCTTCCCTTCACATCTCCCCTTAGTCTATTTTCCTTTATTTCATTATGACCCCTTTCTCTTCTCCTGCCTTCTGCTGTCTGACAGCTGTGAAACAAGGTAATTATAACACATCATTGCGGGTTTTGCCTTCCATAGAGCTAGCTAGGGACAAATCCCTCACTCTGAGAGATCATTCCTCTGGAACTTTGTTGGGTTGGCCAAATTCAAACACAAGGTTGATCAGATAGGGTCCTTCCTGAGGGAAATGTGTAGTGCCATTTGTTACTCCTCATGTTCCATTATCACACTACTAACACAGACTACTGACAAAGCCATTGCTGTTGGTAAGACAAATATCTTAGCTTTATGTAAGCCCATCAATACGAGGATAATAATAAGAAACAAACAAAGGACTCTATTGTTGTCAGGAGTTGCCTGAAGCTTTCTGATATGATCAATATTCTGAGAATAGAGGGTTTGAACTAGCTGAGGAAAGGCTTAAGAGATGGTACCACTAATTGTCTGTCTGTTGCCTTTCATGCATATGCGTGCGCACAGACGCGCACACACACATACACAATCCCCTATGCTGAAACAGCATCAAGTCATCAAACCAGAATGTTAGATACAAAGTCTAGAACTAGAATATAACTCATTGTAATTGGACACTTTTTGCAATAACAAACTGGAACAGTGTTTTAATTGGGCTAACCATATGTTTTAAAATTCAGGACCTTTCCCTACTTTTTCCCTGCTCTCTTACAGGCTAGTTGTGTTTCCCTGCTCCTCCTGCTCCTGCTGTTAGGACAGCAGAGATAGCATCAGGAGCAAGGCACTGTGTGTGCATACACACACACACACACAATCTCAGAATATGAGAGGGGCAGGATTTTGGTATTCAGCTACAATATGGTGGTCTGATCTAGTACCAGAGAGGTCTATAGGAATGATACCATGAGTTACCAAATGATCCTAGTGATGTCATTTGTGCTGACTCAGGGCTTGTTGCTACACCAGCAAACATAATCCCAGTGCAATGAAGAGCATTTTGCCTCAGAGCGGTCCCAGATTAATCCATTTACACCACACTCACTGGCAATAAGGTGATCTGAAATCATCTTGGTGTCTACACAGATTCCTTGTCGAAATCCAATTCAAAACCACATAACTGCTCCTTCTCTCTGGGGCAACATTGCTTGCTCTGGCATCGGAATGAAGCTTCCAACCATTTAAGCTTAAGGCTAGGCACCTCATTCAGTCCTCAAAGTGAGTGATATTACTAATGTGGGCTTGGAAAGGTTGCTTTGCCAGGTAAGCAGTGGTGGCAGCCACAAGGAGGAGGCAACTACTTTTTTTTAACCTTTTCAGTATTACACATTGGGGACAATGTTCAAGCTTACCACTCATCAATATGTCTCTGCTCCCCAACCCCAAAATCCACCCTAATTCAAGATGTCCACATGCCAAAACCACCAGATTTTCCTGGAAAATCAGAACCACCTGTGAATTTCTGTAATGTGGATTAAAGCCTGAAAGAATGGCATCTCAATAGAAATGGTCATACATCATATGTACTTATCACATCAAATTTGAGGTGGATCCTCCCCCCCCCCCCCCTTGTGTAAACAAGTCTCCAGAAGGAGCAATGGAAGAGCCAGGAATAATAATAATAATAATAATAATAATAATAATAATGTAATTTTTATTTCTTGCCCACCTCTCCTCACGGCTTGAGGCGGGTTACAACTTCGCTAAAACATACATTAATCTTTTTAAAAATATTTAAAACACACATATTAAAACATATTTCCACAAAATACATATTAAAATACACAAAACAAATATTAAGCATAAGATGCAAGTTTATAATTAGTCATTAAAACTGCCTGGGCCTGCCAGAAGAGATAGGTCTTCACTTGTGTGAAAGGTTGGATAGGTGGCTTGCTCATACTACAACCAGGAAAGACTCTATTGCAATGTTTTTGTATTTTTTCTCAGATTTCCAAGGTGAAATATCTGAATTGGTCACTTACAGAAGTGAGTGCATTTGCCTGAATTTTCCAATGACAGGATCTTTTAATTGCTAACAAATAACTTGGTAAGTTGACTTCCTGGACCGCAGTAGCAAGTAATGACCTGTTAAGTAATCATAGAATCATAGAATCATAGAATCAAAGAGTTGGAAGAGACCTCATGGGCCATCCAGTCCAACCCCCTGCCAAGAAGCAGGAATATTGCATTCAAATCACCCCTGACAAATGGCCATCCAGCCTCTGCTTAAAAGCTTCCAAAGAAGGAGCCTCCACCACACTCCGGGGCAGAGAGTTCCACTGCTGAATGGCTCTCACAGTCAGGAAGTTCTTCCTAATGTTTAGATGGAATCTCCTCTCAGAATAAGAGAAGTAACTCGTTCATTTTAAACATTACGGTGTCAACATGCTCTTCTCAGTTGACAGTCCACCAACGTATGAAGGGGGTATAGGTAAAGTTTTCCAGAGCTTGACAGGAAGTCTTTTATTGTTTCTGTTGTTTTACAGCTGGCTTGATGTTTTGTCTTGCTTTGTGCATGTATAATGAGAAACAAGCCCCTCCCCCTCCTCTCTGTTATTCATGACTCATGGTTTTAGTTTTATGGTTTAAATCACTGCAAACTATAATTCCACTGAAGAAAGACAGCTGCTGTTGTTCTTCCTCTGATCTTAGACACATACATTAGTATAGATGCAGTTCGTAAGTAATATGCTCTTGCCTCCCTTTAGTTATGTTTCAGAAATTACCAACATCCCTTTCTAGATGAGTCTTGATTTAGCACCAATGGCTATAATGAAATGCAGAAAAGACCTTTTAGTGACTGGCTGAAGGATCGATGGCAATATGCCTATGTGAAGCAAATGTTGGTATAAAGTCTCACAGAGTTTGCACATCATTCTTCAATTTTCTAAATGGGCAGACTAGCATGTCTTAGAAAGCACCAGCTGTGAAAGTGTTCTGGGAAACTGAGACAGAGCTGAGTTGATGCTCACCCAAAGAGGGCATGTGCGCCTTATGAAATAAGCATATAAGTATTTTCATGTAGAAATTTCTGAATTAACTTAATTCATTTACGACTTTTCTTAGAACAAACAAAATAGGGAGCAAAATAGAATGCTTATTGCCCCTAAACTGTCTTTTTATATCAAATAGCCTGGATAACCAGGGTGACAGTCCCCCCAGGCTGAAAATGCTGCTGTTGAATGCCAGGTCAATAAATGAAAAAACAACTGCCATCCAGGACTTGATTCTGGATGAGCATGCTGACCTGGTTTGTATTACAGAGACCTGGCTGGATGAAACTTGTGGGTGGGGGTTAATCTCTCTCATCTTTGCCCGACAGATTTTTCTGTATAGCAACAGACAAGCCCTGGCGTGTGTGGAGGTGGAGTGCAATGGTCTATCATGATTCCATTCGATGACCAGGTTCCTTATCCCACAGTCAATGGCTTTTGGGTGTATTTACCTAA
Source organism: Anolis sagrei (assembly GCF_037176765.1). NCBI lineage: Eukaryota > Metazoa > Chordata > Lepidosauria > Squamata > Anolidae > Anolis > Anolis sagrei. Next base: position 216,806,831 of record NC_090021.1, on the reverse strand, counting down.
ATAATAATAATAATAATAATAATAATAATAATAATAATACCAACACTTTATTTGTACCCCGCTACCATCTCCCCAGGGGACTCAGTGTGGCTTACATGAGGTCGAGCCCGAATACAACAATACAAGCAATAATAAATAATAAGAGTCGCCCTTATGGGCTGAGAATGGCGGTCAATAAGTGCATTAAATAAATAAATAAATAAATAAATAAATAATAACAACAGTACAAGCAATTAAAATAAAAACAAAGACAATAAAATATACATTATCAATAAGACAACACACAATTAAAAACAGTGGGAAGGCCAAATTTAAAGTTAAAATTGGAAGTAATGCTGGGACATGGGCATAAAGGTGATAGTGACGTTTGTGGAAGGGCATACAAGCAGACCTAAAAAATGTAAAGTGCTTTGGAGGACAAAGTGCTATGGGATCATTATTCCGGGAAGGTACACTGGAACAACCACGTCTTCAAGCTCCTCCTAAAGACTGCCAGAGTTGGGGCCTGTCTGATGTCTTTAGGGAGTTCCAGAGTCGAGGGGCCATCTAAAGGTGGGTAGCTGGGATGGAATAAGGATTCTGTTCGTGTACTGCCCACCCTACTACTCAACAATCTCCCTTCCTGAGCTAGCCGTGGGTCTCTCAGGGTTGGCGTTGGAGTGGCTAATACTGCTGGGAGATTTCAACAGCCATGCTAAGACTGTCCTGTCAGAAGTGGCTCAGGACTTCATGGCCTCCATGACAACCATGGGTCTGACCCGAGTAATGACTGATCCTACTCATGCTGCTGGGCACACTTTGGACCTTGTTTTCTGTGCAGGGTGGGATTATGTGGGTTGTGGTGTGGAGGAACTTGTCACAGTTCCATTGTCGTTGACCAACCACTACCTAGTCATAAGGAATTCTGTACTCCTTTTAAGCCTGACTGAAACAACTGATAAAATTATTTCTGTACCCTGCAGGAATGAGTAATAATCAGAAGTGTATTCCTCATCCACACTCACAACTTACTTCAGTGTGTGCGCACATGTGCATCTGTCAGTCTGTGATTAAAAGTAAAGCTGCCATCCTATAAAACTAAAGCCAAAATCCTGTACACACTTGTTTACGAGCAATTACTATTGAAATTAATGAGACTTGCTTCTGAATAATGACAATAATGTCCAAAGTATGCTAAAAAAATAATTTTTTAAATACAAACAGTTATATAGTGTCCTATATCTGAAGGAGTGAGATCTTTCTAAATAAATCTCATGGAAATTTTTGGAACTGACTTCTGAGTGGGAACAGTACACAACAATTTCATGACAACTTGAATAATTGACAATGCTTTTGTCAGTTATTCAGGTTGTCATAAAATGAAGATTTCATCAGAAGCATCCAATCCATTGCTTCCAATCATTATTTGGGCTTTAATGTTCAGGTGGCAATTCAACCTTGTACTCCACAGACACATGAACCTACTTCATGATTGATTAAAGGATTGTGTGAATTGTGCTGTAGTTCTTTAACTAAATGCTAATTTCACTGCGGATTATCATCTCAGAGTGGCCTAAGCATTGGGGAGATAAGAGAACAGGATTAAAAGCCACTTACCAAAGTAGTGACAGGTACAGAACTATTGAGGTCAAAAGCAAAAGGCACTCTCCTTCATAAGTGCCTACCTGATCAGATCTTGGAAGATTAGATCTTAATCCTTGTGGCTGTGGTTACTCTTATGCACTGTGAGTGACTGCATCAAATGCACAGAGAAATTCTACTGAACGGGAAATATCTATTGAAATAAGATAACCTGAATGCTAGAGTTGTGTGCAGAGATCTGTTTCTCTTCAGAACATCTATTCTTTTGTTACTTTCGTTACCTTTGGGATAACATAATGGGAAGGCCCTTCCCAGCATGAAAATAAGCTTGACACAAAAGCAAGCGGGAGCCAATCCTAGCTCCTCCTCTACTTTTCGGCATCATAGTTTAATCTTTTTTATTAATCCCCCAGCAAACAAAAAGAAAACCCTAATTCCCTGAAAACTACAACCAGTTACATCTCTTCCAGGAAATAATCACTCTTCCTTATATGGAAGTGAGAAGCCTCCTTAAAATACCTTAAAGGAGTGTGTGGATGCTGGTGTGCGCACACACCTGTCTGCAGCCGAGCACAACCTCTAGAGTATGAAACAACTTTAAGAACTTGCTTGTCTCCTTTAAATCCCTTGGAATGGAAAGAACTGTGGGTGTTGGCATGCTCACGTGTCCTCTAGAGTAAGGAACAGCTTTAAGAACTTGTTTACCTCCTTTAAATCTCTTGGAAAGATTGCTTGGGGCATGCAGGTCAAGGAGAGAAAGTGTGCATGCCTGCCTGTAGCTGAGCACCTCTCCTCGAGATTAAAACAGTTTAAATGCCTAAAATGATGGGAAGCAGAGCCTAGGAAGCCCCCCCCCCCCCACCATAATGGGCCAATAGAAAATGTATCTTTCAGCACCCAGAGTGAAAACAGATATTTGCCCTTCTCAGTTCTTGTGGGTTTTTTCGGGCTATATGGCCATGTTCTAGAGGCATTTTCTCCTGACGTTTCGCCTGCATTTATGGCAAGCTTCCTCAAAGGGTGAGGAAGTTTGCCACAGATGCAGGCGAAACGTCAGGAGAAATGCCTCTAGAACATGGCCATATAGCCCGAAAAAACCCACAAGAACTGAGTTATCCCGGCTATGAAAGCCTTCGACATTTGCCCTTCTGTCGGGTCAAGATTTACCCGGATTACACAAGCCTACTGGATGCAAGCAGCTTCTTCCATACTTTTCACCACATTACCTATAATTGAGACAGTAACAGAATTTTGGATTTATATCGTTTCCAGAAGGTTTGATATTGGCTAAAACAAAATGAACAACCAAGTAAAATATTTAAAAAGGAAAGAAAGAAGGATATTTGGGGAAGGGCCTGTACTCAATAACAGGAGGTATACTTTGCATAGAAAAAACCCCCAAATTCAATCCTGAGTATCTTTCCAAGAGGAAGGAAAGATTCTTGTTAAATATGGTAGAGATCCATAGCCAGTTAATTAAGAGCATGATTAGATTAATAAGGCAATGGTTAGACTCAGCAGAAGGTTGTCACTTCTGTTCTTATGAGGTCAGAAAGGAGCTGTTTGGTATGTCAGACTATTGGTATTGGTATGTTTAGGTAGCTGCTGGTTGATTGGTTGAAAATCTTGAGGAAAAATTCTCCCATCTTGTACTTATAGGAAGTCCTTCCCTCATCATAGACACTGAAAGAAAGGGACAGCTCTTTCATTGGACACAAAGTTACCATGATAATGGACAGGACCTTTCTGTCCCACCAAAATCTTCAGGAATTTGTTATGGCCATATATTTACTTGTATGTGGCTGAGTATCTTCATGCTCAAGTCTGCTGACCTTTCTGATGTATATCACTGCAATCCTTTGAAAAGGGTCTCTGCTTAACTACAAATATAGAAGCAGTCAACTTGACAGGATACAGTCAAGGTTGCGAAGGTCAGAACTTGGCTAATTTAATTATATATAAATATACAGTGGCAGCTTTGACCAGTATTTATAGCAATGCCTTTCAAATATGGTAGAACTTCCATTAGCATAGATATAAATAAAATGATGGTGACAGAGATATATATGTACTAGAAAGGTTTATCTTTCTGTACATGAAACCAGTGGAAGCTGATAGATTATAGTCCAAGTTCCAAAGGGCTTTGAGGTCAGTTCCTTCTAAAAAACAGCTCCCTCATACTGAAAAATTACCCACGTAATTCTCAAACATAGCTCTGTGTGGTTGATGCTAGGGGTGAGGTATTCATATTAAAGATCTTTTAAAGTACTTGAGCATTTTCATAATCCTAAAGAGGCACTTTGGCAGATACTTTATTACTAGTTTGTGGATACATTTTGTTCCTTCCTTTAAAATTAGCTTTCTCTTCTGCTGGATTTATTCACACGAACCTTTTTTTTTGTTTTATTTTATCTAGGATGTAGAATTTTCAACCCTCTTGTTTAATCAAAAGGAAATTGTAATGGTTCAGTATACAGATAACACTGCCTATTTAAATGTACAAATTCTTCTTGGCCTAGTTTGGTATTTACGAGTTTACACAGTGAGCATACAAAAGAAAAGCTCATCTATTTCCATTTATTTCATCATGTACCATGGATGTAGCAGCATTGACTGGTATATAGACATTTTTGGATTTCTCCTAACTATGGCACAAAACCATCAGACAAATTTCTTTCCTTTCCAAATAGAATATCTGGAAAAAAGGTGTTTATGCACAGACACACAAAAGTACAAAATATTTTGCAAAAAAAGGCAATCAAGAGAATTCATTGTCTGAAACAGAAAACATTATTGCTCCAATGATCTGATTATGATATCCACAGAAATCAAACACATTTTTATCTAGATGAGTTTCAGGCAACAACTCCATGTCCTCTGTGATGAATTGCCTACTTGTAGGCCAGGGAAAAGCTCAGGAAGTAGGCCCAAGCATTTTGGCAGCCATTTTGTGGGATAGGGCATGGGGGCATCCATCTTAGGTTAGTCATTTCCTAGAGGAGGCGGAGCTTAGAAGCAGCCTGGAGGGAAATGTGGATAACCTTTGTGATTGGCTGGGAGAAAGTGGGCAGAGCTTAATTGAAGTGCAGAAAAAAATTGCCTTTAGGAGTGCGTTTTAAAATCTGACAGTTTAGTCAGGGTCTGGGTTTTGAAGAAGAGAGCTAGGTTTTGGGAGAGAGTTAGGAGAGGAGAAGTTAGCGAAGCCAAAGTGGTTAGTTAGAGAATTCAGTTAGCTATTAGTGAAGAATAGCTGGTGAAGAGTATAAACAGATCCAAAGGAAAAGGGACTTCTGGTCAGAAGGAAGTCTGCTAGTTTCCTGAGGGAGTGAAGGGTTGTTATTGGAACCAAGTACGGAACTGTTTCATCCCTCCTCCCTGTTGTAAGACACGGACCTACAAGAGCCAGAAAAATAGTACAGGTCAATGACTGGCTTAGAAAATGGTGTCAGGAGGAACGCTTTGGCTTCCTCGACCATGGCCTGCTATTCCAGGAGGATGGCCTACTGGCAAGGGATGGGGTGCATCTCACACAAGTAGGAAAACACCTTTTTGCTCACAGACTCGCAAACCTCATTAGACGCACTTTAAACTAGGTCCACCGGGGGAGGGGGACAACAGCCTTGCGAACACTACTTTACCCATAATGTCTGGGAATCGCCAGAAGGCTAAACGGAGGGCTGCACAAACACAACAAGGACCAAGTACCAAAAGCACAATAATCCCAATCAAACAGCTCAAGGGAAGATCCCAGGGGCTCACATGTCTTTACACTAATGCACAGAGCATGGGAAATAAACAAGACGAACTCCAACTTCTAGCACAACACCACAAATATGATATCATAGCCATCACTGAAACCTGGTGGGATGACTCCTATCGCTGGAATGTAGATATCGAGGGGTATAACCTCTTTCACAGAAACCGAACAAAGGGGAGAGGAGGCGGAGTAGCCTTATATGTCAAAAACTCTTATGCTGCAGAAGAAATTCAAGACAGCAATCTGGGAAACCAGCTTGAAATCATCTGGATAAGAATCAAGGGAACTGGGACTCAAAAAGATGTCGTTGTAGGCGTCTACTACAGACCCCCAAGCCAGGAGGAAGATCTTGATGAAGTCTTCTGCCAACAGTTGACCAAACAGGCAGATGTAGTAGTCATGGGCGATTTCAACTATCCCGATATTTGCTGGAAAACAAACTCGGCCAAGAGTACAAGGTCCAACAAATTCCTTGCTTGCCTTGCAGACAATTTCATGGTCCAGAAGGTAGAAGAGGCAACAAGGGGATTGGCTACTCTTGATCTCATCCTAACAAATGCGGAGGACCTGATCGATGCGGTCGAAGTGGTAGGATCCTTAGGGGCAAGTGACCATGTGCTCCTGCAATTTGAGGTACAAAGGAAGGCCGAAACTAAGACAAGTCAAACCCGCATTTTGGACTTTAGGAGAGCTGATTTCCAAAAAATGAAGGAAACGCTGAGCAGCATTCCGTGGACACAGATACTAAAAGACAAGGGAGCTACGGATGGATGGGAATTTCTCAAGAGTGAAATACTCAAGGCGCAATTGCAAACTGTGCCAACAAAGAGAAAAAATAGGACAAGTGCAAAGAAGCCAGAATGGATGTCCAAAGAAATTCTAACTGTGCTAAGACACAAAAGAGACATGCACAAGAAGTGGAAAAAGGGAGAAATCACCAAAGAAGAATTCAAACAAATAGCCAACACCTGTAGGGAAAAGGTCCACAAAGCTAAAGCAAAAAACGAGCTCAGACTTGCCAGGGACATCAAAAACAATAAAAAGGGCTTCTATTCTTATGTCAGTAGAAAAAGGAAAAACAAGGAGGCGATAGGACCTCTTCGCGGAGAAGATGGGGCAATGCTGACAGGGGATAGGGAAAAGGCAGAACTACTTAATGCCTTCTTTGCCTCGGTCTTCAACCTCAGCAAGATGGAGTGAATGAGGGATTGGAGGACATCCAACCCCAAATTGGGAAAGAAGTCGTCCAGGAATACCTGGCCGCTCTTAATGAGTTCAAGTCCCCAGGGCCAGATCAACTACACCCCAGAGTATTGAAGGAACTAGCGGAAGTCATTTCGGAACCATTGGCAACCATCTTTGAGAGTTCTTGGAAAACGGGAGAAGTTCCAGCAGATTGGAGGAGGGCCAATGTGGTCCCAATCTTCAAGACGGGAAAAAAGGATGACCCAAACAACTACCGTCCGGTCAGCCTCACGTCGATATCGGGCAAGATTCTGGAAAAGATTGTTAAGGAAGCGGTCTGCAAACACTTAGAAACAAATGCAGTCATCGCTAATAGTCAACATGGATTTATCAAAAACAAGTCATGCCAGACTAATCTGATCTCTTTCTTCGATAGAGCTACAAGCTGGGTAGATGCGGGGAATGCCGTGGATGTAGCGTACCTGGATTTCAGTAAGGCCTTCGACAAGGTCCCCCATGACCTTCTGGCAAGGAAACTAGTCCAATGTGGGCTAGGCAAAACTACGGTGAGGTGGATCTGTAATTGGTTAAGTGGACGAACACAGAGAGTGCTCACTAATGCTTCCTCTTCATCTTGGAAAGAAGTGACGAGCGGAGTGCCGCAGGGTTCCGTCCTGGGCCCGGTCCTGTTCAACATCTTCATTAATGACTTAGATGAAGGGCTAGAAGGCATGATCATCAAGTTTGCAGATGACACCAAATTGGGAGGGATAGCCAATAGTCCAGAGGACAGGAGCAGAATTCAAAACGATCTTGACAGATTAGAGAGATGGGCCAAAACTAACAAAATGAAGTTCAACAGTGACAAATGCAAGATATTCCACTTTGGCAGAAAAAATGAAATGCAAAGATACAGAATGGGGGACGCCTGGCTCGAGAGCAGTACGTGTGAAAAAGATCTTGGAGTCCTCGTAGACAACAAGTTAAACATGAGCCAACAATGTGATGTGGCGGCAAAAAAAGCCAATGGGATTTTGGCCTGCATCAATAGGAGCATAGTGTCTAGATCTAAGGAAGTAATGCTACCCCTCTATTCTGCTTTGGTTAGACCACATCTGGAATATTGTTTCCAATTCTGGGCACCACAATTCAAGAGAGATATTGACAAGCTGGAATGTGTCCAGAGGAGGGCGACTAAAATGATCAAGGGTCTGGAGAACAAGCCCTATGAGGAGCGGCTTAGGGAACTGGGCATGTTTAGCCTGAAGAAGAGAAGGCTGAGAGGAGATATGATAGCCATGTATAAATATGTGAGAGGAAGCCACAGGGAGGAGGGAGCAAGCTTGTTTTCTGCTTCCTTGGAGACTAGGACGCGGAACAATGGCTTCAAACTACAAGAGAGGAGATTCCATCTGAATATTAGGAAGAACTTCCTGACTGTGAGAGCCGTTCAGCAGTGGAACTCTCTGCCCCGGAGTGTGGTGGAGGCTCCTTCTTTGGAAGCTTTTAAGCAGAGGCTGGATGGCCATTTGACAGGGGTGATTTGAATGCAATGTTCCTGCTTCTTTGCAGGGGGTTGGACTGGATGGCCCATGAGGTCTCTTCCAACTCTTTGATTCTATGATTCTATGATTCTATGAAAGTAACCATAAGCTTCATCTCATTCTTGCAACCATTACGCTTAAGTGCCTGTGTTTTTGAAAACCACACAAATAAACAACTTTGTTCTTTATTAATCAACAACTGTCTCAGAGTGCCTCTATGTGAAGAAGTTCCATAGCAGATTAGGGAAACAGAGTTCCCAGATTGGTGGCAGCGACTACTTGGAAAAATCTCACTGTTATTCACCTCAGTTTTCTGCGCCCTGAATGCGAATTCAGCACATTCCAGCTTACTTTAAATGTCTGGTCAAACACAAACTGAAAATTCCTTTTAAAGTTGGTGGTAGCCTGTTTCCACATTAAAGATACCTCAGAATAGTGTGTATTGGTGGCAAAGTCTCTTTAGCCTCCAAAGAATTAATCAAATTTAAATATATAATCTATTACATCCTCCTAGAGTACTGGATTTCACTTTTCATATAGTTTTGTAGCCATCATATAAGTTACACCCAAGCAAATTACATGCAAGGCATTCTGCTACTCATTATGTAAGTCAGTGATTCCCAAAGGGGGCGTTACTGTTCCCTGGTAGGCGCTGCAGCGATCCGGGAGGGGGGCAGTAATGGTCACAGGTGCATTTGGGGTAACGAATAACTGCAAGGGAGTGGTGAAAGCATAAAAGAAAGAAGAGAACATTTAGAAAAAATGATTTCCAAGGGGTAGGCCAAATAAGTTTGGGAACTTCTGATGTAGCTGATATTACATCAGAATTGTGCAAGACTGACTATGGAATTCATGTAACATTATGAGCCAGAGGATGTTTGCAGGATGTTATATTTTGAAAACATGCACAGAATGGTTTATTCTATAAGTAGTTTTGACAATTTGTCCATTCAGAAAGCAATATGTCAAAAATATCTGTAAGAGCACAAGACTGGTAGTGGCAATAACACGGTGATGGGTGTCCCTTGCTTCTGGGTCTGTGCCATCAGTCAAAGACCATTTCTTTCTAGAGAAATCCTAACAGCTGGTAAACTGGCTGGGGTTTCTGGTAGTTGTAGGCCAAAACACCTGGGGACCCACAGGTTGAGAACCACTGGTTTAAAGCTTATTTATTCAATGCCTGTCTTTCATGGTTCATTGGAGCAAAGGAACCATGGAAGGAGTGGTTTAGGAACGTACCCGTGTCTGTTCATGAGATAATTTCCCAGTTAGCTTCTTCTATAGTACTTTGACTTTAAAGTATCCCAAAGAACAAGACCTTAAAGATACAGGCTGCTCTAGGATTAGCTAGCCTGCAGGTGATGGCAATATGGAGGCAATCAGACTAGCAGTGCCTATTGCAGTAGTTCTCAACCTATGGATCCCCAGATGTTTTGGCCTTCAACTCTCAGAAATCCTAACAGCTGGTGAACTGGCTATGATTTCTGGGAGTTGTAGGCCAAAACACTTGGGAACCCACAGGTTGAGAACCACTGTCCTATAGGGTATTCCGCTCTGCTGCAACTTAATAGAATTTCAGCTGATTTCTAATGGGTTAAATAGCTGCCTTTTCCAGTCTGCCAAAATTCACATCTCAGATAACATACCTAAAATCGTCGCAGATAACATAACTGAAGGAAATAAAAGCCCTTCACTTTTCACTGATGTCCTTTGTTCTGAGATTTTAAAAAAAATGTTCCCATATTTCCAAACTATCTTCATTTTGTTACACACATTTGATGGCAGATAAGGGCAGTAAATTATGGTGATGTTTATGTTGTCTGCCTTCCTGCAGGTCTTTCAATTTTGTCAGAGGCAAAAGAGCTCTATGTAGCTGCCCAAAGATCTGCAGCATCATGACAAAAATGCTACTGAAATAATGGCAAAGTCGAGAGAGAAGAATTTCCTTCGAAATCTCTGGAGAATTGAAAACATCTAGGGCAGATCCTACTGAGATCGCTGAACCTCAATTCCCGTTAAGGTAGTAATACTGTGATTGAATTTCAGCCAGACGTACTCAGGATTGCAATCATACAGTTGTTTGCAATTTCCATTTGAAGATTGTTATGTTCTTGCAAAAAAGGTCTTCTGAATAGCCATTTGTAGGCTTTCTGGAGGATTATGATATATACTCATGGCACAGAGTGAGTAAACGCATTTACGAACTACTATCTTCAAACATTTTACTGACTATTTTATGTTGTTATTTGCTTTATATGTATGTGCAAGGAAATTTGATTTGAATCATTCAGGAACGTTTTTAACATTAAAATAACACATTTGTCCTCCTTTTTATTTAAGAAGCACAGATCCCCTGTTATGAAACCTCTGAAGTGACTAACCCCGCTTGCCCCATATCCCCAGGCTCTAGAAAACCATCATTATAATGCTGTACATCATCCACAAAGACTGTAATTGAAAGAACTTCTGGTGCATGGAAAATGAGATTCAGGTGTGTGAAGAAATCTGATGGGACATCACAGCACAATCCCTTTAAAATGTAGATGGTTCCTTCTCTCTTCTGGCTGTTCTGTGTGACATTGTTGCAGAAATAGTATAGATTGAGGGCAAGCTCACAGTAAATGAGCCCAATAATAGTGATTGATTTAGATGACAGTGCACTGAAAGGACCAGGTCCTAAGTGGGTAGAACTTGGCACAGCACCATTAAATTCTGCACCTCATGTTCGAGTTACAAATATCAAGAGGCAACATCACTCCTGGTGCAAGTAGATTAGATCTCAGAGTATGTCTTCCATTTATACCAGAACTGTACAGAACTCCTTGAATTCCCACGAAACTATTATTAAAATTTTTACAGCATTAATTAATCCTCTAATTATGAATGCACTGCAGTTTCAAATATCAATTAAGGAAATATGAATTGAGTGGTGAAATTGATAATATTACCCTTGTGATAACCAGAGGTGGGGCTTCATTTAACACTAGATCCTACCATCTCTTGTCAGGGTGAGTTTAATAAAAACAGGAAGGATGAAATACAATTCTACAACAATACTAGAATTGCTTTAATGTGGTTGTTTCCCTTAATCTCCTCGCTGCTATAGCCTCTGGTGCCTACTGTAAAAATATATCTGGGGGTTGCAGGAACCTACCAAAGATTTACTAGGCTGAAGTGGTGGAGATGAATGATGTGAACTTAGTTACTTACCAGAAACAGTATAGCTTTTTGAGCAATTTCACTTCCCACTGCAGGAAGACACACATCACACAAAATCTGGCAAGTCCCTTGAAACTCAATAGGAGCTTTTGGAAGCACACTAGGGACTGCCCATGTTTAAAGTACTAATATGAGTGAAGACATTTTTCAAGGTGGAAAAGACTAAGTATTTTAAAAAGTAGGTAGAACATTTTGTATAGCCTGGAAAAGATAAAAATTCATAATCTGCTGAATAGGAAATGAAATTGAGCCACAGATATGTCACCCTTCTCTGCAAGGTAGAATATATTAAAGAAAAACCAAGGAAAAATACAAAAGGAACATGAAGTGGTTAAGACATGAGTACCAGGCTTCAGCCAAAAAAAGAAAGAAAAAAAGAGGAGGGAATGGAAGTATATCATTTAACTTGATTATGGATAATCAACAGGCTATTATTAATCAAAGGGAGAAAAATGTTTTTATAGAATTATTTCTGGTTCAAAATGGTTAGTAAAACTTGATAACTCATTAAACTGTTTGTAACTTTTTATGTAACATTTTGTCATCATAATAAATATAAAAGCTCTGTTCATAGGCACTTCATGCATCTGATGAAGTAGACTATGGACCTTATTACATTAACCTATGGATTCACCACATACTGTGGCAAATCTATGGGGGCCCAGCAGATGGCATGGGGAACCCATCACCACACACCGCGCATCGCCCAACTTACCTTGGGCCCCACCGCCTGGCTTCCCTCATTGTTGCAAATGCAAAACACGGTGGCTATGTACACCATTTCCTCTCCCCTTTTGCCATGGAGACCTGCTGAAGTAGATGTATATTGTGGGATGGGCTCTGTGGCAAAAAAGGAGAGGAACCAGTGTAAGATGTGCAAATTTGCCCATATGAGGAGGTCATTCTTTTTAAAAAAATGAATATGTATTTAGAATATCACAATTCACAAACACATCACTGAAAAGACAGAAGAAATAAACAGGTAACAATTTTCCCATTAATTTCTTGTTTGTTTTTGGTATATCCTATTATCTTGACCTTTCCATTTCAATTTCCATACATACCTAGTACTTATATCAATCAGTCCCACCCCCCCACCCCCCATGATGAGGTTGCATGAAAAGTTTTGCTTCCAACATCTTGCTCCCAGTTAGTCTCAAACGTACTGAAAGATCCCTTTGCATACTAATAACAGACAACACATCAATAACAAGTTAGAAGTATTTTCATTACCAGAAAAAAACAAAATTAAACATATTTTGAGATTGTTAAATTCACTGCAGAAACAGCAGGAGAAGAATATGAACTTTTAAAGAGTTCTGGGAGGGAGGATCAGCATTCATTTCCAGAATTTTCTGAGAAGATGACACATCATCCACCTTTAATAGCAAATTGAGCTAATAGCTTTGGAGATATTGAATGTGTACATTTTGGAATTTTAGAGTACCATGAGGAGACCTCTCAAGCTGTTGACAAAGAAGACAGATTTACATTAACAGTGAATATTTTATATGGAGGATTGAGTCACACAAATGTATCCTGATGAAGTAAAGTCCCAGTAACCTGAACCAGATACCTTTTTTCTTAATTTGTAGAGTATCACAGAATGATAAAGAATCCCCACCAAGTGCAGCTTTGCTTCATTGGTTAGAATGCTTTAAAATGACTTCATCATTACTGTAGCAAGAAAAACAAGTCCCTAGCTATCCATCTGTAATCTTTGATTTAATCAGTTCCTGGGATCCCATATAGTTATGTTAGGAAATCAGTTTGTGACAACAGTATAATAAAAAAAATTAAGTAGGCTTTCCTAATTTGTAGTAACTTTCAATTCCACTACTTACATCATATCTAGGGCTGTGCGGTCAATGAAAAAAATGTTTCAAAACTCATTACAAAATTAGGGGGGGGGGGCACTGCCATTTTGTTTCTAAAGAGTTTCTAAAGTATTGTTAGTGAAAATTTGTTACTATAACGAGAGTAACAAAATTTCAATACTTTTTCGTTATAGTGATGGTGCAAGTGGGGGAAACTTCTGGGGCTCCTTTCTCCCTCATTTTCACAGCTATTGGGGTGGAACTTAATACAAACAACATTTTTTTAAAAAACTACAAGAGCTATCGCTTTGAATTTTCTATACAATGATACAAGATAACAGGGGAGACTTTCATACATCTACTGATTTTCAGGATATTTTTAAGTTTTGACAAAAACATTTTTAAAGCCACATCAGCTATCTCATTGAATATGTCTCATTAACCAACAGAGCTTCCATTTAGAGATTTCTTCCCAGCCCAGCACAGAGATTTACTTACTAGAAGTATCAGTCAATCCTCCTCTTAGCAGATTCAACAATTTATTGTAATTCTGTCTGGCTGCTGCTACAGAGGAACAACTCTCTATCCTATCCTGATTAGTGCTTTCTGATGCTTGGCAGAATTCTGGGAAATGTAGTCTAGGGTAGGGCCTTTTGAATTCTCTGGTACAGGGCTCCTCACCTTCCCAAACTACATTTCCCAGAATTCTGTGCTTTCTCAATCTCTTTTCTAGCAGACTGCTTTCTCCTTGCTGTTTCCCTCTTCTCATAGCAAGAGGCCATTAATTTAAAGAGAAATGGCAGCCCTTTGTTTTGTTTGTTTTGTTTTGTTTTTTGCTTTGCTTTGCTTTGCTTTGCTTTCTTGCACTGAAAATGAAACTGATTTTGGGAGACTTCCAAGATTTACAAACAGCAAATGAAAAAATTATTGAGTAAGTTTCGATTCTTAAGTCGGATATCATATTGTATGTATGAATTTAATGAATTTGATATGACTTACGATGACTAACAAAAAATTGCACACCCCAAATCATATCATGATTAAATTTGAGCTGCAATACTAATTAAAGTTAAAATACAATAAGAAATTAAATAACATTAAAAATAACAGTTTGTATGGTATTCTATGTAGGGTAAGATGTTATCTAATGATACTGGGCATATTACGTATATTACTAACAAAGACTGGTAAAGTTAGGTAGATAAACCAATATGGAATAATGGTTTGTATGTTTGAGTAGAACTCTGAAGGCACATTCAGACAGCCCCCTAGAAATGCAAGCCATGTTTTTACATGGGACATCCAACGACACCTCACGTAAAAGCAAATGCATTCGACCCAAAGCAGGGAAACCCTGCTTTGTGCTGAATTATTTTGATACTGGAAAGACTCAGGTCGAATCCAGTATGGCTGCTGTCAGGACTGCCCTCTCAGAAGTTCTGGGACAGCCCTCTCATATTTTTCAGGCTGAATCAGCCCAGAATACTCAAGAGGGCTCTAATCCCCTCCCTAAAACTCTTTTAAAAAGGAGGGGATAACTTATTCGGTCACTACTAAACTGCTGCCAGAGCTCTCCTTGTGCATAGAAATGGCACGCCAGGAGAAGGGGGAAGGAGAAAATTTTCTCCTGTCCCCCTTCTCCTGGTGCATCATTTCTATATGAACAACTGCACTGCATCCTGTCAGATCCCCAAAATCTGGAGGAAAGCAAGAGTCATCGCCATCTTGAAGCCAGGCAAAGACCGCAATGACCCAAAAAGCTACAGACCAATCTCCCTGTTGTGCCACCTCTATAAAGTTCTGGAGAGACTTATTTTGCATAGAATTACAGAATTCTATGCATGTCTGATCCCACAGCAAGCTGGCTTCAGGAAAGGCAAAAGCTGCACATCGCAAGTGTTGAACCTGACTCAGCACATAGAAGATGGCTTTGAAAGGTAGCAGATCACAGGAGCTGTCTTCATAGACCTGTCAGCAGCCTATGATACTGTGAACCACCGCCTCCTCCTGAGAAAAATGTAAAATATCACAAAGGACTACCACCTCACCCGCCTCATAGGAAACCTGCTACAAAACAGGATGTTTTTTGTTGAGTTAAAGGGCCAGAGAAGCAGATGGCAGAAACAGAAGAACGGCCTGTCTCAGGGGAGCGTGCTTGCTGCATCCATGTTCAACATCTACACAAATGACCAGCCACTGCCAGAAGGGACAGAGAGTTTCATCTATGCTGATGACCGTGCCATTATTGCTCAAGCAGGCAGCTTTGGGATGGTAGAACAGAAGCTTTCCGAAGCTCTAGGTGCTCTTACTGCCTATTACAGGGAAAACCAGCTGATCCCCAACCCATCTAAAACACAGATATGTGCCTTTCATCCCAAGAATAGAGAAGCATCCCGAGCTCTGTAGATCACCTGGGAAGGAACCCCACTGAAGCATTGCAGCGCACCCAAATACCTGGGAGTCACTCTGGACCATGCTCTTACCTACAAGAAGCACTGCCTGAACATCAAGCAAAAAATGGGTGCTAGAAACAATATCATACGAAAGCTGACTGGCACAACCTGGGGATCACAACCAGATACAGTGAAGACATCTGCCCTTGCGCTGTGCTACTCTGCTGCTGAGTATGCATGCCCAGTGTGGAACACATCTCACCACACTAAAACAGTGGTTGTGGCTTTTAATGAGACATGCCGCATTATCATGGGGTGTCTGCGCCCTACATCACTGGAGAAATTACACTGCTTAGCCGGTATTGCACCACCTGACAACCGCCGGGAAGTAGCAGCCAATAGTGAAAGGACCAAGGCAGAGACATCTCCAGCTCATCCTCTGTTTGGGTATCAGCCAGCACATCAACGACTTAAATCTAGAAATAGTTTTCTAAGATCTACAGAGACATTCGCTGGAACACCTCAGCAAGTGAGAGTCCAAAAGTGGCAGGCTCAAACCCAGAACCTCAACCAATGGCTGATACCAGATGAGAGACTCCCCCCTGGGCACATAGAGGACTGGGCGACTTGGAAGGCGCTGAACAGACTGCGCTCTGGCACCACGAGATGCAGAGCCAACCTTCAGAAATGGGGCTACAAAGTGGAATCCACGACATGCGAGTGTGGAGAAGAGCAAACCACTGACCACCTGCTGCAATGCAACCTGAGCCCTGCCACATGCACAATGGAGGACCTTCTTGCAGCAACACCAGAAGCACTCCAAGTGGCCAGATACTGGTCAAAGGACATTTAATCAACTACCAAACTCATAAATTTTGTATTCTGTATTTTGTATTTTTGTATCTTGTCTGTTTGTTTGCTTTGTTCTGTTAGAAATGTAATATAAATGACTGGTTGCTGATGACTCGATAAATAAATAAATTTCTATATGCCAGGAGAGCTCTGGCAGCAGTTTAATGGAAGCCAGGTAAGTTATTTTACCCCCCCCCCCCATTTTAGGGGGTTTGGGGAGGGGGTGTGAGTGTCTCCCTGTCCTCTCAGATGATTCTGGGAGGGCATGTGGACACCCCCTTGGAAAGCACATACTTTCTGGGGTGGGTGTAGACTTCAACCCGGGCACAATCACATTTTTATATAAAATAGAATATAAAACATTTATATTCTACCCCTCTCACCCCAAAGGGGACTCAGGGTAGGGCACAGCATATATATGGCCAACATTAAATGCTGGGACAAGAATTCATTATATGCATACATAAACATTAAAAACATGTATCTCAATATTAAAATGCACTGTTTAAAACTGTTTGCAATGTCAAAATCCCTATGAAAAAAATCTTACCAAGAAACCTTTATGAAAGGGTTAACTTAGGGTCACCATAAATCATAAATGGCATAAAGGTGCACAATGCACAAA
This sequence comes from Anolis sagrei, assembly GCF_037176765.1. NCBI lineage: Eukaryota > Metazoa > Chordata > Lepidosauria > Squamata > Anolidae > Anolis > Anolis sagrei. Next base: position 216,789,858 of record NC_090021.1, on the reverse strand, counting down.
CACATATACTCACTTTTCAAGGGATGGCATTTTTAATAAGAAGGAAAGAGTATTTTGGCACCTTTAGAACTTGGTTCAGAATAAGCTTCCATATACTAATCCAGTGATTCTCAACCTTTGGTCCTCTTGGTGTTTTGGACTTCAATTCCTAGAAATCCCAGCAAGATTATCAGATGTTAGGAATTATGGGAACTGAAGTCCAAAACACCTGGGTGCCAAAGGTTGAGAACCACTGTATTAGCTTACTTCTTCAGATGCAAAGATGCAATACTGAAATTAATTAGTCTTAAACTTGTCACAATGCTTTCCCCCTTCGTTTCATACTGAAACATACAATTATTTATTTGAAATGTTCATCAGGCTTTATATAGCAAATACTCTTAATTTCCTCTTGATTTCAATCCATTGTACATCCTATATCTGTTAGTCACAACATTGCTGAGTTCTCCTCAATAGATTTAGCCATTTCTCAAATGCCATTAGTAAAACATGACTTGTAATAACCATATCCCATAAGATTAAAACTGCAAGTAGAAACACCCAGACACACAACCTTGGGGCATCATATTATTTCAATTACTCTTGCCTTTCATAAAATGTGAATAAATACAAATTTTATTAACTTTCCATGTATAATTTCCCTAATGGCCATTGGGCATAACCACATTGTTAGGATATTTGTTGCCTGGAAAAAGCATCAGATCTGAATTAGTTCCAGCTTAATCAATGAAATTAATCAAAAGTTGCTTCTGAATGAGCTTCATTCTCTGGGGATACCAAAGAAAGTTATGCAGTCTGAAGTCTTAGCTTCACAGCAAGCAGATAGAATCACTGTATGTTTGATGACCGGATCACTTCCATTTTTTTATAAAGGCACAACAAGATTTAATTCATTAACTTTGTGTACTCACACCTTCCAGGAATCACTGAATGAAGGGAGCCGTGTTTTCTAAATTCTGTTGTTTTGCATGCAAAAGTGGCTAAACTTTTAAGTTCTATTACAATAGAAGATACAGTAGAGATCATTGTTGGTCCCTTCAGCATCCTTTCCATCAAATGTTCCTAACTTTTTTTAAAAAATGCCATCTTTGCCCCTTTCAGGATAATGTTCTCTATTACATACTTTGCAGATATTATTTTAATGTTTTGCAGGCATACATGTGAGAGGGACAAAAAAAATCATTTTGGCACAGAAGGAAGCCTCTGCCCACTGTCTTATCAGAATGCTCTTAGATCTAGCACCCCAGGAAATCTTAGTATTGATGCTTCTCCCCTTGCCTCCCTCCTGCTGTTAGAATTTACCAGCCATATGCCTAACTAATTTGCCTTGGCACTACTTAGGGTAACCATTTCTGCTCCCAAACACCAAAGGGCTATTGGAGCTTTCAGCATATCTCACAACAAAATGTTCCCAGTTTCAAAGCAAACGCCTGACTTATCAAATAAAAGCTGAAATGTATGCCCTTCCCTCCCCAATGCATCTGAAGTGTGCTTAGTCATAGCTCTGCCTTCAATTATTCCCTTCAGCACTCTGTGTATCTCACTGAAGCTCTGTGAGGTTTTGCAGAAGGCCTTTCCCTGGAGCAAGAAATGGTGAGATGCCAAAGACTTGATTGAAAGTGACTGGATGATTGCTGCTTCCAGGGTGTGTGCGCATATCTATTAAAACCACTGAAACAATGTTAATATGCAACCTAGATACAGCTGTTAAATCATTCATTTGGAAGCAAGATTTTATCTTCCTGGCTATTTATATAAACAAGAAAGCTCTTTTCCTGATGCTTCTTTCTGACAATCCCACCTCCCAAAACCTACTCATCCAGATGACATAAACACATTTTAAACTGTTAGAATGAAAGAACTGAGTGCCACTCAATAACCTCTCTCTTTCTTTTTCTTGAGCAAGGGAGGGATTTTTAAACATACTGGAAAAGGAAAACAGCTAATTTGTGAAAAAGTGTGAGGAGAAAAAGAAATAGAAAAAAGAAAACTAGCAAGGTTTTTTTTTAAAGAAGGGAAGATATAATAACAACAACAGCAGCAGCAACAACTACTTTATTTTTGTACCCTGCCTCCAACTCCCCGAAAGGACTCGAAGAGACTTATATGGGAACAAGCTGAAGATTCAACGTAGTTAAAATGTAACACAACAAAATCCATAACAACATTTCAGCAATATAAAAACAAACACACATAATACAACATATAGAAAACATCTAACAATTTTCAGTGGTCTGAGAAGTGCACAGTCCTGAGTTCAAGTGGGTGGGTGCAAATCACTTGCAACAGACAGGGCTGATGGGTAAGGTGTTGAAGGCAGATGACAAGAAGAGAAACAGGGAGGGGTAATGTAAAGAGGATACTATGTCTCTAATTAGAGGATAGTGGTGATGTACAAGATATGATTTTGGATCAAACTGAGGGCCAAAATTATTTGTGAGAACTGTCTAGTCAAAAACACATTGGAACATCTATGTTTTTAGTTATTTTCGAAAGCTGAACAGGGTGGGTGCCATAGATATTATCCTATAACAATCAATCAATCAATCAGTCATTCAATCAAATATGGAGTTGTGAAAGCTGCATTTTTTCATATTCTGCATCTATTTCAAGTTTAGATCACTTTAAGAATTATCATATGTGTATAACGCAGATGGAGCCCCCGGTGGCGCAGTGGGTTAAAGCACTGAGCTGCTGAGCTTGTTGATCGAAAGGTCGTAGGTTCGATTCCGGGGAGCGGCGTGAGCTTCCGCTGTCAGCCCTAGCTTCTGCCAACCTAGCAGTTCGAAAACATGCAAATGTGAGTAGATGAATAGATACAGCTCTGGCGGGAAGGTAACGGCGCTCCATGTAGTCATGCCAGCCACATGACCTTGGAGGTGTCTACGGACAACGCTGGCTCTTCGGCTTAGAAATGGAGATGAGCACCACACCCCAGAGTCAGACATGACTGGACTTAATGTCAGGGGACTACCTTTACCTTTTATAACGCAGATGCATCTGGCCTTCAAAAAAAAGGAATACAGTCCTTTCTCTTCCCCCGTCAGAATACAGAAAATTATTTCCAATGATGGCACACACAATAACCAACAAGAAGCCAGAATATTATCTAGTTTATTTATATCACACTGTTCCTCTAGAAATCTGATTTTTAAAATTAATACAGATATATTTAAATAAGCTTGTACAAAAAGTTATTGTCAAAATGTAACTGAGAATCAATGAAATTAAATACATACGTTAAAATGCAAGCTGACATAATCAATTATAGCAGTCATGCACAATATTGAAAAATCTTAAAAGCAATTATTTCTCAAAGTTCTTTGGAATACCAAAATCACTTACTGACAGAAGGAGAAGAAAAGGAGTTCCAGAAAGCTATCATGAAGACTATCTTGCTTATTCTTATCAAACATGTCTGTAGAGGTGATTGAATAGAATTGTTTCCTCCAAAGAATGTAAATCATTCTTTAAAGAGGAGATATATTCCTCAAGATTGTTTGAATCATAGAATCATAGAATCAAAGAGTTGGAAGAGACCTCATGGGCCATCCAGTCCAACCCCCTGCCAAGAAGCAGGAATATTGCATTCAAATCACCCCTGACAAATGGCCATCCAGCCTCTGCTTAAAAGCTTCCAAAGAAGGAGCCTCCACCACACTCCGGGGCAGAGAGTTCCACTGCTGAACGGCTCTCACAGTCAGGAAGTTCTTCCTAATGTTCAGATGGAATCTCCTCTCTTGTAGTTTGAAGCCATTGTTCCGCGTCCTAGTCTCCAAGGAAGCAGAAAACAAGCTTGCTCCCTCCTCCCTGTGGCTTCCTCTCACATATTTATACATGACTATCATATCTCCTCTCAGCCTTCTCTTCTTCAGGCTAAACATGCCCAGTTCCCTAAGCCGCTCCTCATAGGGCTTGTTCTCCAGACCTTTGATCATTTTAGTCGCCCTCCTCTGGACACATTCCAGCTTGTCAATATCTCTCTTGAATTGTGGTGCCCAGAATTGGACACAGTATTCCAGATGTGGTCTAACCAAAGCAGAATAGAGGGGTAGCATTACTTCCTTAGATCTAGACACTATGCTCCTATTGATGCAGGCCAAAAACCCATTGGCTTTTTTTGCTGCCACATCACATTGTTGGCTCATGTTTAACTTGTTGTCCACGAGGACTCCAAGATCTTTTTCACACGTACT